>NW_019943187.1:0-9775 GCF_002910315.2 Salvelinus sp. IW2-2015 | reverse complement strand
CACACACACCCCACACACACACACACACACACAACCACAAAAACACACCCACACACACACACACACACACACACACACACACACACACACACACACACACACACACACACACACACACACACACACACACACACACACACACACACACACACACACAGCAACTGATTAATGGACGGCTGAATGTAATATATTGTATCTTGCTTTGTTTTTTCTTTTCCATAGTATGTCTCTTATCAGCTACCAGGAAAGGGCTGTAAACAGCCCATATTAATATATGGAGCCTTAGAAATAAGGTTCATGAAATCAATAATTTGACATCAGATAACATTCATATATTAACCATTTCTGAGACTCACTTAGATAATTCATTTGATGATACAAGCAGTAGCAATACAAGGATATAACATCTATAGAAGAGACAGGAATGCTTATGGGGGAGGTGTTGCTGTATATATTCAGAGGCCATATCCCTGTAATGCTTAGAGAGGATCTCATGTCAAGTGTTATTGAAGTGTTGTGGTTGCAGGTTTCTGTCTGTATGTAATAAAACACAAAACACTTTCTGTTGAAAAAATTGTGTTTGACCAAATACAATGCTATTTCTCTGTAAACAGATTGACAGACTTTCAGCAGCTTATAGAGAAGGGCACTCAACATTGTACTGCACTGTCACAAATGACTGAAGATTGGCTGAAAGAAATGGATTAAAAGAAGATTGTGGGAGCTGTACTGTTAGATTTCAGTGCAGCCTTTGATATTATTGACCATAACCTGTTGAGAGAAAACTAAGAGCATTGTATGTAGTACAAATCATTCCCCTAGCTCTTAGCCCTCAGCTGAATCTGGTAATGAATGGTGTGGCTGTGAACAAGTTGAGGAGACTAAATTACTTGGTGATATCTTAGATTGTAAACTTTCATGGTCAAAACATATATAATTTTTATTTTATTTTATTTAACCTTTATTTAACCAGGAAGGGCTCATTGAGATTTGAAATCTCTTTTTCAAGAGCGTCCTGGCCCAGATAGGCAGCACCAAGTGTGTGTGTGTGTGTGTGTGTGTGTGTGTGTGTGTGTGCGTGCTGTGGGGTTGAAGCTACAAACCCACAGGCTTGGCTCTCTCATCCCTTCTGGGAGGGAGGGTGGACAATGAGCCTGTCGTAGCGGATGTAAGCAATGTCCCCACGTGCTCTGGCAGCTTTCATGGCTGGGATCAGTTCCTTCCTCTTCTGGTGCACAGCTTCAGGATAGTCCTCGTTGAGGAAGATATATGTTCCTCTCAAGATTTTGTCTCTTTCCAGACCAACTACCTTGTCCTTGAACCTCAGGCATTTGATCACTGTCGGCCTGGGCCTGTCACCCGGGCCTGAGCCTGTCACCCGGGCCGGTGGTGAGTTTTCCAATCCTGTGAGCGTGCTCCACCTCAATCTTCCTGTGGTCCATCTTCAATTTCTCAGTTCATTTTCCTCACTTTGTCCTCAGACTCCGTCAAGGTCTCGTGGAGATTCTGAAATTTCATCCATAACCATATTGTTCCGTCTTGATTATCCCTGGAGATAATCTGATTTCTCTGTCATTGTTATCATGGATTCACACACAGAACTGATGTCCTCTCAATGACTTACAGATTGCTGTCATCTTGCCGTTCTCCTGTTTTAACTCACCGAGCTGAACCTGGGAGAACTGCAAACTGTTCTTCAGGGCCTGGACCTCTCTGGTCAGGTCGTCCATTCTTTTATTAGTAGAATCCACCAGTATTGTTCTTCAGGTCCTGGACCTCTCTAGTCAGGTCGTCCATTCTTTTATTAGTAGAATCCACCAGTATTGTTCTTCAGGTCCTGGACCTCTCTGGTCAGGTCCATTCTGTTATTAGTAGAATCCACCAGTATTGTTCTTCAGGTCCTGGACCTCTCTGGTCAGGTCTTCCATTCTTTTATTAGTAGAATCCACCAGTATTGTTCTTCAGGTCCTGGACCTCTCTGGTCAGGTCGTCCATTCTTTTATTAGTCGACTCCACCAGTATTTGGACAAAACATTTGTATTTATTTTCTTGTTGTTGAAACCAACTGCTTTTAGAACTATTTTGTTAGTTTAAAAGATCCTTCACCTGTGACAGAGAGACACCACTGTCCTCAACGNGCCAGCTTTGGTCTTTGTCATGGTAACAACGTAGGTTACAGGGCAGGTCAGAGGGAAGATTGAAAACAACAACAAATAGCAGGGATCTAGACAGCAACAAGCCCGGGACAATCCACAGTCCCAGCCACAATGGCTAACAACACCCACAAGGAAACCCTGCTAGCTTGATAGGCAGCTAGCTAGGAGCTAGGCTAGCTTCTACACCAAACAGCTCCTCAGACCCGGCCTTGGTCGGCAGGATCACTGGACAGATAGTAGCGGTTCCAGCAACTGATGCCAACCACGTCGCAGGATCCAAACTCAAAAGGTAGCTAGCTACAAACCAAACTTTTTCAGAGACTTTCAAAACTTTACAAAAGAACAAACCGAGTGCTCCCTCGTTCTGCGTTCAACAGGAAGGAAAGACAATTGAGAAAGCGCCAGAAAAACATGAATATGAAGCCACCACTCACAGGCCCTGTGAACAGGCAAGTAGCGAAGTCACTGCATCCTCCGTTGGTCTCTGTGACACACCTGTTGATAGGTGAGCAGACATAGCCGTCACCCTCGTAGCCAGACAGACACGTACAGTTGACCTGCAGGTCTGTCTGAAGACAGGCTGCATGCTGGTGGCAGCCCCCGTTGTACTCCGCACACAGATCAGGAGCTGGAGGAGACACAGAGATAAGTAATAATATAACAGGCCAGGAGCTGGACGAGAAGATTTGGAAACAGAATAGCAAGGCTTAGTCTCAAATGGCACCCTATTACCTAATTAGTGCACACAGTTTCCATAGTGACTAACAAACTACATTGGGTCTTCATCTAAAATATCACCCTGTTCCCTAAATTGTTCACTACTCAAAATAAGTGCACAATATCGGAAAATAGGGTGCCATTTGGGACGCACCCCAAGACTCGCTAAACGTTTAGGGCCAAAGAGTTTTTCCTGGTCAGGTCACATGGTCTGGAAAAACTCTTGGCCCCTAGTCATGACGCACCACCCCAAGAGTGTGGATTTAGAATGAATACATTGGGTTAATCTATTAGCTAACTGGATTGTGGGTAATAAATTAGTTAAATAATGATTCCAACCCACCAGTGCAGTTCAAGCCGTCCCCCACATACTGTGACTGACAGAGACAGATGTTGTCGGGCAGACACACAGCGTTGCTATGGCACTCTGGAGAACACACCAGCTTCTTCTCTGATCGGACACAACAGTTGACAAAGTTATCACACACGGGCCCACACATACAATACAACTTTTTGTCCATAGCTACTTTATTATTATTATAGTTGTTATTATTATTATTATTATATTTTGTTATTGTTATTATAGTCTTTGTTATTATTATAGTTTATCGTTTTTATTATTATAGTTATTATTGTTAGAGTTATTATTAGTTATCATTATTTTGTATATTTAAAAAATATATATATAGTTATTATTATTATATTTGTTATTATGATGTATTATTATGGTTATTATTATTATTATAGTTATTATTATAGTTGTTTTTATACATATTTATAGTTATTATTTTTGTAGTTATTATTATAATGATTGTTATTATTATCATATATAATATTATTGTTGTTGTTATTATTATTGTTATTATTATTATTATAGTTAAAGTTATTATATTTATTATAGATATAAAGAAATGTCTTCTCTCTTAATCCCCCACCACATCCCACAGACACACATCACACAGTTGACAGCAGCACAGGGTGAAGCAGCAGTGCCCCTGGATGGAGAACATGTTGAGGGGTTAAGGGCCTTGCTCAAGGGCCCAACGGTAGGGGATAGTTGTTAGAATATGAACTTAATAGCCCTCCAGTTACCAGATCAATACCACCCCCCTTTTTTTCAGCACCTAGCCTGGGATTTGAACAGGTGTCCTTTCAGCTACAGGTCCAACTCCTTAGCCGCTGGGCTACCTACCAGCAATATACTGCTACACGCACACAAAGCGTGGAGGTAGTATATAAGATACTATTATGAATTGTCTGTTTGTGGCATATCACATTACCATGTAATAGTTCAAATATATCCCCAATGGTGCTTCAGCCCAGCTTGAAGAAAAAGGGAATCAGGTACTTGACGGAGGGACTTGAACATCCCCGAAACATTCCTTACACCCCAGTACACAGGTCCTTTTACTTTATATTCCTGGATAGTCAACCATTGAAGTATCATGGATAAGGAATGTTTTTTTTGAATGTAATAGTGTAGGTTCATAATAGCTGAATCAATGTTTACCTATTTTAAGGTGGCAGCGGTCTCCAGTCCAGCCCTCAGTACAGGAACAGCTCCCATCTCCCTCCATCCCATCCTCACATTGGCCCTGATTTGTGCAGTTACACGCTGTACAATTGGTTCCATAGTGTTTAAGTTCACACAGCTCACAGGCTATTCCTTTGAAGCCATCGTGACACCGGCACCGTCCAGACCCCATGCGTCCATCATCACAGTTCCCGTGATCTCCACAGGGGGCCTCCAACCCACCAGAACACACTGAAATACATTGGTAGTGGAAAAGGGTGAGTTTACACTGAAACACATTGGTAGTGGAAAAGGGTGAGTTTACACTGAAACACATTGGTAGTGGAAAAGGGTGAGTTTACACTGAAACACATTGGTAGTGGAAAAGGGTGAGTTTACACTGAAACACATTGGTAGTGGAAAAGGGTGAGTTTACACTGAAACACATTGGTAGTGGAAAAGGGTGAGTTTACACTGAAACACATTGGTAGTGGAAAAGGGTGAGTTTACACTGAAACACATTGGTTGTGGATGAGCTGAGTTTACACTGAAACACATTGGCTGTGGATGAGCTGAGTTTAAAACACATTGGAACATATCGCTTTGAAGTTTCCCCCTTTACAAAGTAAAGCTCTGAGTGTTGTTATCATTACTATGACAACAAGGTTGTACACCACTGTAAACAGACATGTACAGTGCATTCGGAAAGTTTTCAGACCCCTTGTTGCTTATTACAGCCTTACCCTAAAATGGATTCAATCTTTTTTTCCCCTCATCAGTCTACACACAATACCCCATAGTGACAAATTAAAACAGGGTTTTAGACATTTTTGCAAATGTATTACAAATAAAAAACGGAAATACCTTATTTACATAAGTATTCAGCCCCTTTGCGATGAGACTCGAAATTAGCTCAGGTGGATCCTGTTTCCGTTGATCATCCTCGAGCTCTTTCGACAACTTAATTGGAGTCCACTTGTGGTAACTTTAATTGATTGGACATGATTTGGAAAGGCACACATCTGTCTATATAAGGTCCCACAGTTGACAGTGCATGTCAGAGCAAAAACCAAGCCATGAGGTTGAAGGAATTGTCTGTACAACTCCGAGACAGGATCGTGTCAAGGCACAAATTTGGGGAAGGGTACCAAAACATTTCTGCAGCATTGAAGTTCCCCAAGAACATAGTGGCCTCCATCATTCTTAAATGGAAGAAGTTTTGAACCACCAAGACTCTTCCTAGGGCTGGCCGCCCAGCCAAACTGAGCAAACGGGGGAGAAGGGCCTTGGTCTGGGAGGTGACCAAGAACCTGATGGTTACTGACAGAGCCCCAGAGTTCCTCTGTGGAGATGGGAGAACCTTCCAGAAAGACAACCATCTCTGCAGCACTCCCCCAATCAGGCCTTTATGGTAGAGTGGCCAGACTGAAGCCACTCCTCAGTAAAAGGCACATGACACCGCGCTTGGAGTTTGCCAAAAGGCACCTAAAGGACTCTCAGACCATGTGAAACAAGATTCTCTGGTGTGATGAAACCAAGATTGAACACTTTGACCTGAATGCCAAGCGTCACATCGGGAGGAAACCTGGCACCATCCCTACGGTGAAGCATGGTGGTGGAAGCATCATGCTGTGGGGATGTTATTCAGCGGCAGGGACTGGGAGACTAGTCTGGATTGAGGGAAAGATGATCAGAGCAAAGTACAGAGAGATCCTTGATGAAAACCTGCTCCAGAGCGCTCAGGACCTCAGACTGGGGTGAAGGTTTACCTTCCAACAGGACAACGACCCTAAGCTCACAGCCAAGACAACGCAGGAGTGGCTTCGGAACAAGTCTCTGAATGACCTTGAGTGGCCCAGCCAGAGCCTGGACTTGAATTCGATTGAACATCTTTGGAGAGACCTGAAAATAGCTGTGCAGTGACGCTCCCCATGCAACCTGACAGAGCTTGAGAGGATCTGCAGAGAAGAATGGGAGAAACTCCCCAAATACAGGTGTGCCAAGCTTGTAGCGTCATACCCAAGAAGACTCGAGGCTGTAATCGACTGCCAAAGATGCCTCAACAAAGTACTGAGTAAAGGATCTGAATACTTACGTAAATTTAATATTTCCGTTATTTTTGTTTTATACATTTGCAAAAATTTCTAAAAACCTGTTTTTGCTTTGTCATTATGTGGTATTGTGTGTAGATTTATGTGGGGAAAAAACAATTTAATTCATTTTAGAATAAGGCTGTAATGTAACAAAATGTGGAAAAAGTCAAGAAGTCTGAATACTTTCCAAATGCACTGTATCACTGGAATCAAAAAGCTCAAACATTCTTAAAAAAAATTACTTTAAAGAAAAATTACATTTACATTTAAGTCATTTAGCAGACGCTCTTATCCAGAGCGACTTACAAATTGGAAAGTTCATACATATTCATCCTGGTCCTCCCGTGGGGAATGAACCCACAACCCTGGCGTTGCAAGCGCCATGCTCTACCAACTGAGCCACACGGGACCAAAAATCTATTTACTGTTACCATGAATGTACAGCACGTGTCAAACTAATTCCACGTATGGCAGAGTTGATGCGGGTTTTTGCTCCTCCCTTAATAATTCATGAAGGTCACTAATTAGTAAAGAACTGCCCTCACCTGGTTGTCTGGGTCACTAATTAGTAAAGAACTGCCCTCACCTGGTTGTCTAGGTCACTAATTAGTAAAGAACTGCCCTCACCTGGTTGTCTGGGTCACTAATTAGTAAAGAACTGCCTTCACCTGGTTGTCTAGATCACTAATTACTAGGACATACTCGACTTGGTTGTCTAGGTCACTAATTAGTAAAGAACTGCCTCACCTGGTTGTCTAGTACTAATTAGTAAGAACTGCCTCACCTGGTTGTCTAGGTCACTAATTAGTAAGAACTGCCCTCACCTGGTTGTCTGGTCACTAATTAGTAAAGAACTGCCCTCACTGGTTGTCTAGATCACTAATTACTAAGAACTCCTCACCTGGTTGTCTAGATACATTTACTAAGGAACTCCCTCACCTGGTTGTCTAGGTCACTAATTAGTAAGAACTGCCCTCACCTGGTTGTCTAGGTCACTAATTAGTAAAGAACTGCCCTCACCTGGTTGTCTGGTCAATAATTATTAAAAATGCTCACCTGGTTGTCTAGGTCATAATTAGTAAAGAACTGCCCTCACCTGGTTATCTAGGTCACTAATTAGTAAAGAATTGCCTCACCTGGTTATCTAGGTCACTAATTAGTAAAGAACTGCTCACCTGGTTGTCTAGGTCACTAATTAGTAAAGAACTGCCCTCACCTGGTTGTCTAGGTCACTATTTAGTAAAGAACTGCCTCACCTGGTTGTCTAGGTACTAATAGTAAAGAACTGCCTCACCTGGTTATCTGGTCACTAATTAGTAAATAACTGCCCTCACCTAAGGAACTTAGGTTTAGCAGCATTGTTTTAAGCTGTGGATGGGGCAGCATTGTGTTATGCTGTGGATGGGTGCATTGTTTTTAGTGTGGATGGGGCAGATGTTTTAGCTGTGGATGGGGCATTGTGTTTAGCTGTGGATGGGGTAGCATTGTTTTTAGCTGTGGATGGGGCAGCATCGTTTTAGCTGTGGATGGGGCAGCATTGTGTTTAGCTGTGGATGGGGCAGCATTGTGTTTAGCTGTGGATGGGTAGCATTGTGTTTAGCTGTGGATGGGGCAGCATTGTGTTTAGTGTGGATGGGGTAGCATTGTGTTTAGCTGTGGATGGGGCAGCATTGTGTTTAGCTGTGGATGGGGCAGCATTGTGTTTAGCTTGGGATGGGCAGCATTGTGTTAGCTGGATGGGGCAGCATTGTGTTTTAGCTGTGGATGGGGCAGCATTGTGTTTAGCTGTGGATGGGCAGCATTGTGTTTAGCTGTGGATGGGGAGCATGTTTGCTGTGATGGGCAGCATTGTTTTAGCTGTGGATGGGGCAGATTGTGTTTTAGCTGTGGGTGGCAGCATTGTGTTTAGCTGTGGATGGGGCAGCATTGTGTTCAGCTGTGGATGGGGAGCATTGTTGTTTTAGCTGTGGATGGGGCAGCATTGTGTTTAGCTGTGGATGGGGTAGCATTGTGTTTAAGCTGTGGATGGGCAGCATGTGTTTAGCTGTGGATGGGGCAGCATTGTGTTTAGCTGTGGATGGGGCAGCATTGTGTTTAGCTGTGGATGGGGCAGCATTGTTTTAAGCTGTCCCATAAGGTATATGTTTGATGGCAGTACTGTTGTTTTTTTTCCGGGATCACTATGTAAATAAACACCTTTGCACAGAAGAACTTTTGCGGCTCCGCCATCTTTTTATTTTGATAGAGGTTAGGTTTTCCAGTTTAGCCTTCTGGCCTACTCTACGTGACAACTCCCCTCGCCTGGTTGTCTAGGTCCTAATTGAAAGGGAAAAACCCGCAGACACTTGGCCCTCTGAGGAATGAGTTTGACACCCCCAAAGGACATATAGATGAATGGATCTCGAATGGCACCCTATTCCCTATAAAGTGCTTTTGACTAGGGCCCTATGCCATTTGGGACGCAGACGATACAAGAATGATTGGGACAGGGAAGAATTGTTCTTCTTTTGGCTCTGTACTCAAAGTTTGGATTTGAAGGGATTTTCTTCATCCATATCGGGGGAACCGTTTAGTTGTAATAATGTTTTATGTCATTTTGGAGTCACTTTTATTGTAAATAAGAATATAATATGTTTCTAAACACGTCTACATTAATGTTGATGCTACCATGATTACGGATAATCCTGAATGAATCGTGAATAAGAAAGTGACACACCCAAGACATGTAAACTTCTCACATTAACAGACACCATGTTTTGGGGGTGTCGTATTTGTGCTACTTAGTCTCTCCCTCATCATTCTTCACGATTCATTCAGGACTATCCGTAATCATGGTAGCGTCAACATTAATGTAGGAGTGTTTAGAAACATATTCTATTCTAATTTACAATAAAAGTGACTCCAAAATGACATAAAACATTATTTACCATTTCTATTGGGCACAAAATAACGTGAAACACAAAAAAACAAAACAGCAAATGCATCCAACAAGTTTGTAGAGTCACAAGCTTGATGTAGTCATTGGGTGCCATGAACATGGGACCAAATACTAAACTTTTTACTACTTTAATACACAAGTGAATTTGTCCCAATACTTTTGGTCACCTAAAATGTGGTGACAATGTATACAAAGTGTTGTAATTTCTAAACGGTTCACACGAAATGGATGAAAATACCCTCTGGCACTGTATATCATGTCTACTATCTGAGGACACTGTATATCATGTACGCTATCTGAGGACACTGTATATCATGTCTACTATCTGAGGACACTGTATATCATGTCTTCTATCTGA
>NW_019943186.1:148049-165366 GCF_002910315.2 Salvelinus sp. IW2-2015 | reverse complement strand
TGTGTGTCTTTGTGTCTGTATGTCTGTGTGTCTGTGTGTCTGTGTGTCTGTGTGTCTGTGTGTCTGTGTGTCTGTGTGTTAGTGTGAAATATGTGCTCCACACAGGGTTTACACTCTCTGAGCCTCCAGGATTCCAGTGAAGCTGTAAATCCCCATCACCACCTGCTTTACACCAAAAAGCTGTTGAGCTGACGTGTTTGTGTGTGTGTGTGTTTGTGCGTGTGGGTGTGTGTGTGTGCAAGGCAGGGTAGGGCACACACACACAAGTACTACAAGAAGACAGGAAAGCAGCACAATCTGATGAGTAAAGTATTTAACAGAACTATTTTTAACTGGAATAAATGCTGCACTTATTAACAACACAATTCCAGTCAAAATAGAAGATTGTCAGAAATACTGTAGCCTACCATGACTATTTCCAACCCAACTCCATATGTTGACAATATCATGGCTCCCAGTGGGTTTCAACGGTTTTGACCCCCAACCCCCAAAAAGGAGTGTAGCCTGTCATCACCAGCCAGGTCGTTCAAGATTGACGTCGAAGTTGGATGTCCTGAGGATGTTGGGAAATGCATTCAAAACCGCCCACTAGGGGCACCCGTGAGCACTGTTTCCATGAAGGAGGCGGTGATATTTAACCCCATCCCAGACCTTAACCCTTACCTTAACCATTCAGAATGAGTGTCCAAACTTAATGTTTAAACCCTATCCCAAACCTTAACCCTTACCATAACCATTCAGAATGAGTGACTAAGCTTAATGTTTAAACCCCATCCCAAACCTTAACCCTTACCTTAACCATTCAGAATGAGTATCCAAACTTAATGTTTAAACCCTATCCCAGACCTTAACCCTTACCTTAACCATTCAGAATGAGTGACTAAACTTAACCCTTAACTTCGAAATTTGACGTTGGAGAAATGGAACGAATCAGAGCAGTAGGAGCAATAAATACATTTAGAAATTTTACATTTAGAGCAACTTAGAAATGTGATGTTTGGAGAATATGGAAGAACGTCCGACTGTGAGACTTTCTTGGTCATTGCTAGCATAAACAGTGATGCTTTATCCAAACGCAAGATAGGCTACAGAAATAAACTAAGTTTTACACCTGAATTTGGACCTGAAAGTCATTTATACCTACAGTACATGTCCATACTACCTCAATCAGCCCGACTAACCGGTGCCTGTATATAGGCTCGCTACTGTTATAGCCTCGCTACTGTTATAGCCTCGCTACTGTTATAGCCTCGCTACTGTTATAGCCTCGGTACCGTATATAGCCTCGCTACTGTTATAGCCTCACTACTGTATATAGCCTCGCTACTGTTATAGCCTCGCTACTGTATATAGCCTCGCTACTGTTATAGCCTCGTTACCGTATATAGCCTCGCCACTGTTATATAGCTCGGCTATTGAACCTGGGTATAATAGGCTCGCTACTGTATATAGCCCTCGCTACTTATAAGCCTCATACCCGTTATAGCCTCGTACCGTATATAGCCTCGCTACTGTATATAGGCTCGCTACTGTTATAGCCTCGTACGTATATAGCCTCCTGACCGTATATAGCCTCGCTACCGTATAGCCGTCGCTATGTATTAGCCTCGCCATGTATATAGCCTCGGTACTGTATATAAGCCTCGCTACTGTATATAGCCTCGCTACCGTATATAGCCTCGCTACCGTTATATAGCCTCGCTACTGTATATAGCCTCGCTACTGTATAAGCCTCGCTACTGTATATAGCCTCGCTACTGTATAATAGCCTCGCTACTGTTAAGCCTGCCACTGTATATAGCCTCGCTACTTATATAAGCCTCGCACTGTATATAGCCTCGCACTGTATATAGCCTCGCTACTGTATATTAGCCTCGCACTGTATATAGCCTCGCTTACTGTATAGCCTCGGTACTTATATAGCCTGGCTACCGTATATAGCCTCGCCAACTGTATATAGCCTCGCTACTGTTATAGCCTCGGTACCGTATATAGCCTCGCTACCGTATATAGCCTCGCTACCGTATATAGCCTCGGTACCGTAATAAGCCGTCCTACGTTGTATATAGCCTCGGTACCGTTATATAGCCTCGCACTGTATATAGCCTCGCTACTGTATATAGCCTCGCCACTGTATATAGCCTCGGTACCGTATATAGCCTCGCCCACCTGTATATAGCTGTCGCTACTGTTATAGCCTCTGTACTCGTATATAGCCTCGCTACTGTATAGCCTCGCTACTGTATATAGGGCCTCGGCCACTGTATATAGCCTCGGTTACCGTATATAGCCTCGCCACTGTATATAGCCTCGCTATGTATAAGCCTCGCCACTGTATATAGGCCTCGCCCGTTATACTCGTACGTATAAGCCTCGCTACTGTATATAGCCTCCGCTAACTGTTATAGCCTCGGTACCCGTTATATAGCCTCGCTACCGTATATAGCCTCGCTACCGTATATAGCCTCGCTACTGTATATAGCCTCGCTACTGTATATAGCCTCACTACTGTATATAGCCTCGCTAATGTTATTTTTCACTGTCTTTTTTACTGTTGTTTTTTTAATTTACTTATCTATTGTTTACCTAATACCTTTTTTTTTACTTAGAAATTGCACTGTTGGTTAGAGCCTGTAAGTAAGTATTTCACTGTAAGGTCTACACCTGTTGTATTTGGTGCACGTTACAAATAAACTTTGATTTGATTTGATGTTCGCAGCCAATATCAACTAGGGATATATCATGTCACTTCTCTGGAGTCATATGACCTACTTGTAGCAGAGGTCCTCATGGACAGCATGTTCTGTCTGCATCGCCCTGCCTGCAGAATGCTTCCTGCCGAGTAGCCCTGTTCTTCCTCACAAATATCGTAATAGATTTGCCAGAACACAGTGCCTTTGGAAAGCATTCAGATCCCTTGACTTTTTCCACATTTTGTTACGTTACAGCCATTTTTCAAAAATGGATGAAATTGTCCTGAGCAATCTACACAAAATACTCCATAATGACAAAGCGAAAACAGTTTTTTAAATGTATTCAAAATAAAAAACAGAAATACCTTATTTACATAAGTATTCAGACCCTTTGCCATGACTCGAAATTGAGATCAGGTGCTTCCTGTTTCCATTGATCATCCTTGAGATGTTTCTACAACTTGATTGGAGTCCAGCTGTGGTAAATTTAATTAATTAGACATGATTTGGGAAGGCACATGCCTGTCTATATAAGGTCCCACAGTTGACAGTGCATGTCAGAGAAACAACCAAGACATGAGGTCGAAGGAATTGTCTTTAGATCTCCGAGACAGGATTGTGTTGAGGCACAGATTTCGGGAAAAATTTCGGCAGCATTGAAGGTCCCCAAGAACGCAGTGGCCTCCATCATTCTTAAATGGAAGATGTTTGGAATCAGCAAGACTCTTCCTAGAGCTGGCCACCCGGCCAAACTGAGCAATCAGGGGAGAAGGACCTTGGTCAGGGAGGTGACCAAGAACCTGATGGTCACTCTGATAGAGCTGTAGAGTTCCTCTGTGGAGATGGGAGAACCTTCCAGAAGGATAACCATCTCTGCAACACTCCACCAATCAGGCCTTTATGGTAGAGTGGCCAGACAAAAGCCACTCCTCAGTAAAAGGCACATGACAGCCCACTTGGTGTTTGCCAAAAGGCACATAAAGGACTCAGACTATGAGAAACAAGATTCTCTGGTCTGTTGAAACCAAGATTGAACTTTTTGGCCTGAATGCCAAGTGTCACGCCTGGAGGAAACCTGGCACCATTCCCTACGGTGAAGCATGGTGGTGGCAGCATCATGCTGTGGGGATGTTTTTCAGCGACAGGGACTGGGAGACTAGTCAGGATCGAGGAAAGATGAACGGAGCAAAGTAAAGAGAGATTCTTGATGAAAACCTGCTCCAGAGTGCTCAGGACCTCAGACTGGGGCGAAGGTTCACCTTCCAATAGGACAACAACCCTAAGCACACAGCCAAGACAATGCAGGAGTGGCTTCGGGACAAGTCTCTGAATGTCCTTGAGTGGCCTAGCAGAGCCCGGACTTGAACCCTATCGAACATCTCTGGAGCGACCTGAAAATAGCTGTGCAGCAACGCTCTCCATCCAACCTGACAGAGCTTGAGAGGATCTGCAGAGAAGAATTGGTGAAACTCCCCAAATACAGGTGTGCCAAGCTTGTAGCGTCATACCCAAGAAGCCTCGATGCTGCAATCGCTGTCAAAAGTGCTTCAACAAAGTACTGAGTAAAGGGTCTGAATACTTATGTAAATGTGATATTTCATTTTTATAAATTAGCAAACATTTCTAAAAACCCATTTTCTTTAGCTTTGTCATTATGGTGTATTGTGTGTTGATTGATGAGGGGGGAAAAAACGATTTAATACATTTTAGAATAAGGCCGTAAGGTAACAGAATGTGGAAGAAGACAAGGTGTCTGAATACTTTCCGAATGCACTGTATGTTACATCTTCATCCCATTATATTGTTGCAGTGCGATGTTACTGCGTATCTTTAGACTTATAGCCAGTAGACACCCATACTAGGCATATCTGAAATATGACAATGATCAATCAAATCGTAGGGTAGGCTAAGATGAGTCATTAGTAGATTGCTAAAATGTATTTTATATGGTTGACAAACGTAAGCCTACTCTGTTTTTGTCAGGAAAAAAAGTGAAGGAAATTAAGCAAGTTCTTTCTGGTCACTAATCTGGAAATGCACACCCACCTTTGCCACAATGCTGATGACTGATCATTGGTCAACAACAACATTTTTGGTTTTGAAGCATTAACAACGACTTGCGGGCAGTGGGTTCAGAACAACAACTACAAAACATGGACACAAAAAGGGATGCTGGAAGGACAGCCTGGAAGAACAGACGGGAGGACAGACTGGAAGAACAGACTGGGAGGACAGACTGGAAGAACAGACTGGGAGGACAGACTGGGAAGAACAGACTGGTGAGACAGACTGTAGGCCAGCCTGGAAAAAACAGACTGGGAGGACAGCCTGGAAAAACAGACTGGGAGGACAGACTGGAAGAACAGACTGGGAGAACAGACTGGAGAGGACAGACTGGAAGAACAGACTGGGAGGACAGACTGGAAGAACAGACTGGGAGGACAGACTGGAAGAACAGACTGGGGAACAGACTGGAAGAACAGCCTGGAAGAACAGACTGGGAGGACAGACTGGAAGAACAGCCTGAAAACAGGACTGGGAGGACAGCCTGGAAGAAAACAGACTGGAAGGACAGACTGGTAGGACAGACTGGAAGGCCAGCCTGGAAGAACAGACTTGGGAGGACAGACTGGAAGAACAGAACTGGAAGAAGACTAGGACTGGAGGACAGACTGGAGACAGACTGGAGAACAGACTGGGAGGACAGACTGGGAAGAACAGACTGGGAGGACAGACTGGAAGAACAGACTGGGAGGACAGACTGGAAGAAACAGACTGGAGGACAAACTGGAAGAACAGACTGGAAGAACAGATGGGAGGACAGACTGGAAGAACAGCCTGGAAGAACAGACTGGGAGGACAGCCTGGAAGAACAGACTGGAAGGACAGACTGGTAGGACAGACTGAAGGCCAGCCTGGAAGAACAGACTGGGAGGACAGACTGGAAGAACAGACTGGAAGAACAGACTGGGAGGACAGACTGGAAGAACAGACTGGGAGGACAGACTGGAAGAACAGACTGGGAGGACAGACTGGAGGACAGACTGCAAGAACAGACTGGAGACAGACGGAGAAACAGACTGGAGGACAGACTGAAGAAACAGACTGGGAGGACAGACTGGAAGAACAGACTGGGAGGACAGACTGGAAGACAGACTGGAAGAACAGACTGGGAGGACAAACTGGAAGAACAGACTGGAAGAACAGACTGGAGGACAGACTGGAAGAACAGACTGGTAGGACAGACTGGTAGGACAGACTGGAAGAACAGACTGGAAGGACAGACTGGTAGGACAGACTGGGAGGACAGACTGGAAGAACAGACTGGAAGTACAGACTGGTAGGACAGACTGGAAGGACAGACTGGAAGAACAGACTGAAGGACAGACTGGTAGGACAGACTGGAGGACAGACTGGTAGGACATACTGGAAGAACAGACTGGTAGGACAGACTGGAAGGACAGACTGGAAGAACAGACTGGAAGGACAGGACTGGTAGGAACAGACGGAAGAACAGACTGGGAGGACAGACTGGTAGGACAGACTGGAAGAACAGACTGGTAGGACAGACTGGAAGTACAGACTGTAGGACAGACTGGAAGGACAGACTGGAAGAACAGACTGGAAGGACAGACTGGTAGGACAGACGGGAGGACAGACCGGTAGGACATACTGGAAGAACAGACTGGGAGGACAAACTGGAAGAACAGACTGGGAAAACAGACTGGGAGGACAGACTGGAAGAACAGACTGGTAGGACAGACTGGTAGGACAGACTGGAAGAACAGACTGGAAGGACAGACTGGTAGGACAGACTGGGAGGACAGACTGGAAGAACAGACTGGAAGTACAGACTGTAGGACAGACTGGAAGGACAGACTGGAAGAACAGACTGGAAGGACAGACTGGTAGGACAGACTGGGAGGACAGACTGGTAGGACATACTGGAAGAACAGACTGTAGGACAGACTGGAAAGGACAGACTGGAAGAAACGACTGGAAGGACAGACTGGTAAGGACAGACTGGAAGAACAGACTGGGAGGACAGACCGGTAGGACAGACTGGAAGAACAGACTGGTAGGACAGACTGGAAGTACAGACTGGTAGGACAGACTGGAAGGACAGACTGGAAGAACAGACTGGAAGGACAGACTGGTAGGACAGACTGGGAGGACAGACTGAAGAACAGACTGGAAGGACAGACTGGTAGGACAGACTGGTAGGACAGACTGGAAGAACAGACTGGGAGGACAGAACTGGAAGAACGACTGGAAGGAACGACTGGTAGGACAGACTGGAAGAACAGACTGGAAGGACAGACTGGAAGAACAGACTGGGAGACAGACGGAAAGAACAGACTGGAAGGACAGACTGGGAGGACAGACTGGAAGAACAGACTGGAAGAACAGACTGGAAGGACAGACTGGAAGGGCAGACTGGAAGAAACAGACTGGAAGAACAGACTGGAAGAACAGACTGGAAGGACAGACTGGAAGAAACAGACTGAAGGGCAGACTGGAAGGGCAGACTGGAAGGGCAGACTGAAGGACAGACTGAAGAACAGACTGGAAGGACAGACTGGAAGAACAGACTGGAAGGGCAGACTGGAAGAACAGACTGGGAGGACAGACTGGAAGGGCAGACTGGAAGGGCAGACTGGAAGGGCAGACTGGAAGAACAGACTGGAAGAACAGACTGGAAGGACAGACTGGAAGAACAGACTGGAAGGGCAGACTGGAAGGGCAGACTGGAAGAACAGACTGGGAGGACAGACTGGGAGGGCAGACTGGAAGTGCTGTGCACAGGTAGCCCTATCTTTGCACGTGGCTGCATGTGTGCGTGTGTGTTGCTGAGCTCCTGTTTTGACTGGTGCTTGAATCAGGGCTTCGGGCAGGTATGAAGGTTGAATTAATGGTGAAGGGATGAAGGGATGGTAGAGAGAGGAATAGGGAGGATAGGAGGGGGAAATTGGATAGAGAGAAGATGGAATGGAGAGGGAAATAGGGAGGGAAGGAGGGATAGAGAGAGGATGGAATGGAGAGGGGATAGGGAGGGAAGGAGGGATAGAGAGAGGATGGGATGGAGAGGAAATAGGAGGGAAGGAGGGATAGAGAGAGGATGGAATGGAGAGGGGAATAGGGAGGGAAGGAGGGATAGAGAGATGGGATATAATGGAGAGGGAAATAGGGAAGGGAAGGAGGGATAAGAGAGGATGGAATGGAGAGGGGATAGGGGGGGAAGAGGTAAAAAGGTTTTATTAAATCTCACGGAATCTCATGCCTAAATTTACAGAACAAAGCTTGGAGGGAGATTAGATTAGAAAGGAGAGAGAGGAAGGGAGAGAATGTGATGGAGTGCGGGAATGTGAGGATGGAGAGCAAAGAAAGAAGAGCAGTTAAGTAGGGAGGGTGAGGAGGGGGGAGGGTTGGAGAGATGGATAGAGAGGAGGAACAAAGAGGGAGGAGAGAGGGATGAGAGGGATGGAGAGCAAAGAAGAGAAAGCAGTTAAGTAGGGAGGGTGAGGAGGGAGGGTTGGAGAGAGGGATAGAGAGGTAGGAACAAAGAGGGATGGAGAGAGGGATGAGAGAAGAGGAACAAAGAGGGATAGAGAGAGGGATAGAGAGAGAGGAGAACAAAGAGGGATGGAGAGAGGAGAACAAAAGAGGGATGGAGAGGGATGAAAGAGGGATGGAGAGAGGAGGAAAAAAGAGGATGGAAGAGAGGAGGAACAAAGAGGGATGGAGAGAGGAGGAACAACGAGGAATGGAGAGGGAGGAACAACGAGGATGGAGAGAGGAGAACAAGAAGGATGGAGAGGGATGGAAAGAGGATGGAGAGAGGAGGAACAAAGAGGATTGAGAGAGGAAGAACAAAGAGGATGGAGAGAGGAGGACAACGAGGGATGGAGAGAGGAGGAAACAAAGAGGATGGAGAGAGGAGGAACAAACGAGGGATGGAGAGAGGAGGAACAAAGAGGGATGGAAGGAGGAACAAAGAAGGATGGAGAGAGGGAGGAACAACAGGGATGGAGAGAGAGAACAAAGAAGATGGAGAGGGATGGAAAGAGGGATGGGGGAGGAGAACAACGAGGGATGGAGAGAGAGAGGAATAACGAGGGATGGAGAGAGGAGGAACAAAGGGATGGGGGAGAGAGAACAAAGAGAATGGAGAGAGGAGGAGCAAAAGAGGATGGAGAGAGGAGGAACAAAGAGGGATGGAGAGGGATGGAAAGAGGATGGAGAGAGGAGGAACAACAAGGATGAGAGGGATGGAAAGAGGGATGGAGAGAGGAGGAACAACGAGGGATGAGAGAGGAGAATAACGAGGATGGAGAGAGGAGGAACAACGAGGAATGGAGAGAGGAGCGACAAAGAGGGATGGAGAGAGGAGGAACAACGAGGGATGGAGAGGGATGGAAAGAGGGATGGAGAGAGGAGGAACAAAGAGGGATGGAGAGAGAGAACAAAGAGGGATGGAGAGAGGAGGAACAACGAGGGATGGAGAGGGATGGGAAAGAGGATGGAGAGAGGAGAACAACAAGGGATGGAGAGAGGAGGAACAAAGAGGGATGGAGAGAGGTACAAAGAGGGATGGAGAGAGGGATGGAGAGAGGAGGAACAAAGAGGGATGGAGAGAGGTACAAAAGAGGAGAGAGAGGAGGAACAAAGAGGGATGGAGAGAGGTACAAAGAGGGATGGAGAGAGGTACAAAGAAGGATGGAGAGAGGAGGAACAAAGAAGAATGGAGAGGAAGTACAAAAGAGGGATGGAGAGAGGAGGAACAACGATGGATAGAGAGGGATGGCAGAGTGTGGGAGGTTGTTTTTGAGGTGTCAGAGAGTCTTTCCAGCTAGAGGTTATGAATATGTTTCCTAGGGACTGTATGGTCTTTGTGTGTGTGTCTGATTTCAGTTTTCCTTTCTCTCTCTTTCAAGGCTCCTAACCTGTGTGTTCAAACCCACTGACCCAACAAATGGCCATTGTAACCTCTTTCTCTGTTCTGTGGCTTTGGGAAGCAATAGCAAATCACTATGGTTCCTTTCTTATTATAAAAACCACATTGGGTGTCTTTCACCAATATACCCACGCAACTTTGTTTGCGTTAAATGCAATGTATAGACTTATGAGTCAATAGCGTGAATCATATATTTCGCAAAAAACATCACAGACTGACGCTAACAATGATATCATGTTCTCAGGAAATTCTATTATTTTTGTATTCTTGGAAGAACTACAAAAAAATAACAAGCACTATCTCGTTATTACATCTATCAGTTATTGACATCTATCTCAGTTATTTATATATATCTCAGTTATACATTTCTCAGGTATTTAATCTATCTCAGTTATTTACATCTATCTCAGGTATTTACATCTATCTCAGTTATTTACATCTATCTCAGTATTACATCTATCTCAGTTATTGACATCTATCTCAGTTATTTCCATTGTTATACATCTATCGTCATTATGACATGTTATTTACATCTATCTCAGCTTAGTTACATTTACCTCAGTTATTTGACATCTATCTCAGTTATTTACATCTATCTCAGTTATTGACAATCTATCTCAGTTATTTTACTATATATCTCAGTATTTACATCTATCTCAGGTATTTACATTCTATCTCAGTTATTTACATTCTATCTCAGGTATTACATCTATCTCATTATTTACATCTATCTCAGGTATTTACATCTATCTCAGTTATTTACATCTATCTCAAGTTATTTCCATGTTATTGACATCTATCTCAGTTATTGACATGTTATTTACATCTATCTCAGTTATTTACATTTACCCTCAGTTATTGACATTCTATCTCAGTTATTTATATATTCTCAGTTATTTACATCTATCTCAGGTATTTTACATCTATCTCAGTTATTTACATCTATCTCAGGTATTTACTCATCTATCTCAGTTATTTACATCTATCTCAGGTATTTACATCTATCTCAGTTATTTACATCTATCTCAGTTATTTTACCTATTGTTATTGACATCTATCTCAGTTATTGACATCTATCTCAGTTATTTACATCTATCTCAGGTATTTACATCTATCTCAGTTATTTACATCTATCTCAGTTATTTAKATCTATCTCAGTTATTGGCATGTTATTTACATCTATGTCAGTTATTTACATCTATCTCAGTTATTTCCATGTTATTGACATCTATCTCAGTTATTGACATCTATCTTAGTTATTGACATGAACTGTATGTATTTCTAAATGTATGGATGATTCAGAATTCAATAGTAACTATTGAAGTTGAGAAAGTAACCTTCACAATTATATAACAATTTCTTTACAGTGAAGATGTTTCTAAATCCAGCTGTCGTTCAGATTTGAAGGGAAAGTGAAGCTCAGCCATGTCATATATATTGTCAGTTGTGGCAGTTGTAAAGTAAACATGTTTGGCCTCGCACTAACAGTGGCACCTTCACAACTTTACACTCTATTTTTCCCTCTCTCGTTCTCTTTCACTTTGTCTCTCTGTACCATCCATCTCTCTGTCATTCTCTTTCTTCCCTTCCCTCTCTGTCGTTCTCTTTCATTTTTTCTCTCCCTCTGTACCCTCCATCTCCCTGTCATTCTGTTTCTTTCTGTCCCTCGCTGCTTTTCCTCTCTGGCTTTCCCTCCTCAGCACCTCGTTCTCTTTCCTCTTTTCCTTCTTTCTCCCTCCATCTTCCACTCTCTGTGACATTTCTTTTGAAGTGTGTTTACACGGAGGAGGAACAACATGTCAGTGAGATGCTTCAGTCTGTCTGCCGAAACCTTGCTACACTTGATTACACACTCCTTGCATCAGACACACACACACCAGGCAGGTCACCCGTAATACAAGGCAGTATTCAACGTCAATCCATGTCTGAGGACATCTGGAGATGACATTGAAAATGGCCACTAGGGGCAACAGTGAGCGCTGTTACCTTCAAGTAGGCGAGTTTTGCTTGGGTGTAGAGGACAGGGGTGGTGGATGGATGTATGTTTTAAGCCTATCCCAAACCTTAACTCTTACCTTAACAATTCACAGTTAAGCATCTGCCTCTGGTTTCAAAGTTTGCATGTTCGAATCAAGCGATAGAAAGTTGTTTATGATATTTTGTTTCAAGGCTATCCCAAACCTGAACTCTTACCTTAACCATTCGGAGTTAATGCCTAAACTTAACCTTGGAACAATACAGAGAAGTAACCAAACACTTCAAAATTTGAGATTTGGAACAAATTCGAAATGTGAAATTTAATAAAACATGGATGAACGTTTAATTCTGACGTAAGATTGTGAGAGCTTGTTGGCACACACTCACATGGACACACACACACACACGCACATGTACACGACCGTGTGGCCACCACGGTGTATAAACAGTAAACAAACATCGCTCAAAGTATTTGTTTAGCTAATGTGTCCACACACACATTTAACATAACACTAAGTCAGATAAATACACACACACATTTAACATAACACTAAGTCAGATAAATACACACACCCCTAGAGCAGCTGTGTCCCGAGAGAACCGGCCCCAGCGGGCTAAATTGGTCCAACACACATGCACTTCCTATCCTCCTGCCAAATGTATGACCATAGTAGAGACACACATTTCCCTCAGATTACACAGACCCACCCATTTTGATTAACTCCCATATCTATTGGGTGAAATACCACAGTGTGCCGTCACAGCAGCAAGATTTGTGACCTTTTGCCACAAGAAAAGGGTAACCAGTGAAGAACAAACACCATTGTAAATACAACCTATATTTATGTTTATTTATTTTCCCTTTTGTACTTGAACTATTTGCACATTATTGTAACACTGTACATAGACATTATATTACATTTGACATGTGTATATATACTTTGAAACTTGTGAGTGTTAATTTCTGATTGATTATATTATTTTTGTTTATTATCTACTTCACTTGCTTTGGCAATGTCAACATATGTCATCCCCAGAGCCAACACCTCTTTTGGCCACCTTTCCTTCCAGTTCTTTGCTGCCAATGACTGGAACGAATTGTAAAAATCGCTGAAGCTGGAGACTTATATTTCCCTCACTAACTTTAAACATCAGCTATATGAGCAGATAACCGATCGCTGCAGCTGTACATAGCCCATCTGTAAATAGCCCACCCAATCCACCTACCTCATCCCCATATTGTTTTTATTTACTTTTCTGCTCTTTTGCACACCAGTATTTCAACTTGCACATCATCATCTGCTCATCTATCACTCCAGTGTTAATTTGCTAAATTGTAATTACTCCACTACTATAGCCTATTTGTTGCCTTACCTCCTCACGCCATTTGCACACACTGTATATAGATTTTCTTTTTTTTCTATTGTGTTATTGACTGTACGCTTGTTTATTCCATGTGTAACTCTGTGTTGTTGGCGTCGCACTTACATACATCAGCTATATGAGCAGATAACCGATCGCTTTGCCAGCTGTACATAGCCCATTTGTACAACTACGCCCACCCAATCACCTAATCCATGTCTTCCCCATATTGTTTTTATTTACTTTTTTGCTCTTTTGCACACCAGTATTTCAACTTGCACATCATCACTGCTCATCTATCACTCCAGTGTTATTTGCTAAATTGTAATTACTCCACTACTATAGCCTTTTGTTGCCTTACCTCCTCACGCATTTGCACACACTGTATATAGATTTTCTTTTTTTTCTATTGTGTTATTGACTGACGCTTGTTTATTCCATGTGTAACTCTGTGTTGTTGGCGTCGCACTGCTTTGCTGTATCTTGGCCAGGTCGCAGTTGTAAATGAGAACTTGTTCTCAACTGGCCTACCAGGTTAAATAAAGGTGAAATAAAAAATAAAATATATATGTTTCCCATGCAATAAAGCTCTTTGAATTGAAAAGAGAGAGAGAGGAATGTTGTATTGAGCTTCTGCTATAGGAAAATATTTGTTATCATAGTAACCTCAGAATCAAATTTCCTGTCAGACTGAATTTTACTCTTGGAAAACACTCTCTCTCTCCTTTTTCTCTCTTTTCTTCCTTTGTTGGCAGTCATCCGTGTGTCTTCTGCTCCGTGTGCTAGTCTTTGGTTGAGTGTGTGTGTGTGTGTGTGGTGTGTGTGTGTGTGTGTGTGTGTGTGTGTGTGTGTGTGTGTGTGTGTGTGTGTGTGTGTGTGTGTGTGTGTGTGTGTGTGTGTGTGTGTGTGTGTGTGTGTGTGTGTGTGTGTGGTGTGTGTGGTGTGTTAGCCCACAGTTGATCGGGTTCATTTCCTGAGGTCAGTTTGTTTTAATTGGATAATCCCCAGTTGACTCAGATTAGAACATATTGAAACACAGAGGAGTGCTGCATAGTGTCTGACCTGCAGTTACTGTAGATACTGGGTTAGCCTTCATGACATCTCTCTCTCTCTCGCTTCTCTTTTCTTTCTGTCTCTCTCTCTGTCTCGCTCTCTCTCCCTGTCTCTCTTCTCTCCCTGTCTCTCTCTCCCTCTCTCCCTGTCTCTGTCTCCCTGTCTCTCTCTCTCTCCCTGTCTCTCTCTCCCTCTCTCTCTCACTGTCTCTCTCTCCCCTCTTTCCATCTATCTCCCTCAATCTTTATCTTCCTGGAACGAATTGTCTCTTTTTCTTTATCTCTCCTCCCTTCTTCCATCCCATCCTCCATCTCTCCCTTTCTCTCGCATCATCCTTTCTCTCTCACATCTCTCTTAACCCCCTTATCTAGCCAAGTGGATAACAATGTATCTTTCTTTGTCTTTCTTTGTTTGGAAGAAATGATCAGCAACTTTCTCCTGGTACTATTGGAGTGGTTACTCCCATCAGAATGGGCTGTAGCGTGTAATCCTGGTCTTCCTGTGCTGTGTGGATTAGGTAGACAGTGTCAGTGCTTCAGTAAACTCTCAGGGGCTTACAGCAGCCAAGGCAATCAGGCAGTAGGCACATGGTAAAAGGCACAAAAATAATTCCCTATTATTCCAAACCTGGGTACAACAGGCCCTGTGTTCTGATGTGTGTGTGTGCCTGTGGCGTGTGTGTGTTATTGTGTGTGTGTGTGTGTGTGTGTGTGCGTGTGTGTCTGTGTGTGGTATGTGTGTCTGTGTGCGTGTGTGTGTTGTGTCTGTGTGAGTCTGTGTGCGTGTGTGTGTGCGTGTGCTTGTGTGTGTGTGTGTGTGTGTGTGTGTGTGTGTGTGTGTGTGTGTGTGGTGTGTGCGTGTGGTGTGTTCTGTGCGTGTCTGTTGTGTGTGTGTGTGTGCGTGTGTGTCTGTGTGGTGTTGTTCTGTGTGTGTGTGTGTGTGTGTTGTGTGTGTGTGTGTGTGTGTGTGTGTGTGTGTGTGTGTGTGGTGTGTGTGTGTGTGTGTGTGTGTGTGGTGTTGTGTGTGTGTGTGTGTGTTGTGTGTGTGTGTGTGTGTGTGTGTGTGTGTGTGAGTGAGTGTGTGAGTGGTGTGAGTGTGTGCATCCTGAATTGGGGGCACCTAGTGATCATTTTTGGCTAGAACACCTTGATATGGACTGGGGTCCATGGGGTATTATTGGGCTGTGGATTTAGTTCTCTCCAGACATGCAGAGCTGCAGTGTGTGTCCTATGGCCTATAGCACAGTAATCCAGGTCACAGACACACACACTCTGAGTTAGTGATGCATATTTAATATGAATGAGGTAGTGACAATGAGAGTTATAATGAAGTCATTTCTCCATTCTAAATACTCGGCTAATCCAGCACAATTACTTCTCAAACGCAGCTCATGCTAATATTTTAGTCTGTTGGAGAAAAGACATCTTAGCAGGATTGTGGTGTGTGTGTGTGTGTGAGTGGGGTGTGTGTGGTGTTTTAATACATGTGTGATGTTACGCTAGTCAACAGGCTGACAGCAAATGGAGTTGTCTCCTATCGTCGGTCCTGGAAATGGATTCCTCCTGAATCCTGCTGCTCCATTGTGCGTGTGTCTGTCTACGTCTGTGTCTGTGTGCATGCATGTGGTGTGTGTGGTGTGCGTGTGTATTCACATGCATGTGTGTGGTGTGTGTCTGTCTACGTCTGTGTCTGTGTGCATGCATGTGTGTGTGTGTGTGTGGTGTATTCACATGCATGTGTGTGTGCGTGTAGTTCACGATGCATTGCGTGTGTGTGTGTATTCACATGCATGTGTGTGTGTGTGTGTGTGTGTGTATTCACATGCATGGTGTGTGTGTGTATTCCACATGCATGTTGTTGTGGTGTGTGTGTGTGTGTGTGTGTGTGTGTGTGTGTGTGTGTGTGTGTGTGTGTGTGTATTCAAATGCATGTGTGTGTGCGTGTATTCACATGCATGCGTGTGTGTTGTGTATTCACATGCAATGTTGTGTGTGTGGTGTGTGTGTGTGTAATTCACATGCATGCGTGTGTGTGTGTGTATTCACATGCATGTGTGTGTGGTGTGTGTGGTGTGTGTGTGTGTGTGTGTGTGTGTGTGTGTGTGTGTGTGTGTGTGTGTGTGTGTGTGTGTGTGTGTGTGTGTGTGTGTGTGTGTGTGTGTGTGTGTGTGTGTGTGTGTGTGTGTGTGTGTTGTGATAAGGTGTGTATACTGTTGTGATAAGGTGTGTACTACTGTCTGTGATAAGGTGTGTACTACTGTCTGTGATAGGTGTGTGCTACTGTCTGTGATAAGGTGTGTACTACTGTCTGTGTAACGGTGTGGTGTACTGTCTGTGATAAGGTGTGTACTACTGTCTGTGATAAGGTGTGTGCTACTGTCTGTGATAAGGTGTGTACTACTGTCTGTGATAAGGTGTGTACTACTGTCTGTGATAAGGTGTTGTGCTACTGTCTGTGATAAGGTGTGTACTAACTGTCTGTGATAAGGTGTGTGTTACTGTCTGTGATAAGGTGTGTGTTACTGTCTGTGATAAGGTGTGTGTTACTGTCTGTGATAAGGTGTGTGTGTGGCCAGTGTGTGTGTGTGTGATAAGGTGTCTGTGTGTGTACCAGGGTGTGTGCACTAGTCTGTGTGTACTAGGGTTTGCGTGGCTGGGTGGTGATAAGGTGTGTGTGTGTGGTGTACTAGTGTGTGTACTAGTGTGTGTGTACTAGTGTGTGTGTGTATAAGGTTGTGGTGTGGGTACTAGTGTGGTGTGTGTAATAGTATGTGTGTGATGAGGGTGTGTGTTGTACTAGTGTGTGGGTGTGTACTAGTGTGTGTGTACTAGTGAGAGTGTGTTAAGGTGTGTGTACTAAGTGGGTGTGTCTGATAATGTTGTGTGTGGGTGTGTGTATATGGTGTTGACTAGTGTGTGTGTGTATAGTGTGTGTGTGTGTTACTAGTGTGTGTGTTGTGTGTACTAGTGTGTGTGTAGTGTGTCTAGTTGTGTGTGTGTTGTGTCTAGTGTGTGTGTTGTACTAGTTGTGTGTGTGTGTACTAGTGTGTGTGTGTGTACTAGTGTGTGTGTGTGTACTAGTGTGTGTGTGTGTACTAGTGTGTGTGTGAGTGTTGTTGTGTGTGTGTGTGGTGTATGTGTGTGTATGTGTCTAGTGTGTGTGTGTGTACTATGTGTGTGTTGTGTACTAGGTGTGTGTGTGTGTGTACTAGTGTGTGTGTGTGGTAACTAGTTGTGTGTGTGTGTATAGTGTGTGTGTGGTTGTGCTAGTGTGTTGT
>NW_019943186.1:137234-147450 GCF_002910315.2 Salvelinus sp. IW2-2015 | reverse complement strand
GCTTTGCTGTATCTTGGCCAGGTCGCAGGTTAAATGAGAACTTGTTCTCAACTGGCCTACCAGGTTAAATAAAGGTGAAATAAAAAATAAAAAATATATATGTTTCCCATGCCAATAAAGCTCTTTGAATTGAAAAGAGAGAGAGAGGAATGTGTGTATTGAGCTTCTGCTATAGGAACATATTCTGTTATCATAGTAACCTCAGAATCAAATTTCCTGTCAGACTGAATTTTACTCTTGGAAAACACTCTCTCTCTCCTTTTTCTCTCTTTTCTCTCCTTTGTTGGCAGTCATCCGTGTGTCTTCTGCTCCGTGTGCTAGTCTTTGGTTGAGTGTGTGTGTGTGTGTGTGTGTGTGTGTGTGTGTGTGTGTGTGTGTGTGTGTGTGTGTGTGTGTGTGTGTGTGTGTGTGTGTGTGTGTGTGTGTGTGTGTGTGTGTGTGTGTGTGTGTGTGTTAGCCCACAGTTGATCGGGTCATTTCCTGAGGTCAGTTTGTTTTAATTGATAATCCCCAGTTGACTCAGATTAGAACATATTGAAACACAGAGGAGTGCTGCATAGTGTCTGACCTGCAGTTACTGTAGATACTGGGTTAAGCCTTCATGACATCTCTCTCTCTCTCGCTCTCCTTTTCTTTCTGTCTCTCTCTCTGTCTCGCTCTCTCTCCCTGTCTCTCTCTCTCCCTGTCTCTCTCTCCCTCTCTCCCTGTCCTGCTCTCCTGTCTCTCTCTCTCTCCCTGTCTCTCTCTCCCTCTCTCTCTCACTGTCTCTCTCTCCCCTCTTTCCATCTATCTCCCTCAATCTTTATCTTCCTGGAACGAATTGTCTCTCTTTTCTTTATCTTCTCCCTCCCTTCTTCCATCCCATCCTCCATCTCTCCCTTTCTCTCGCATCATCCCTTTCTCTCTCACATCTCTCTTAACCCCCTTATCTAGCCAAGTGGATAACAATGTATCTTTCTTTGTTCTTCTTTGTTTGGAAGAAATGATCAGCAACTTTCCTTGGTACTATTGGAGTGGTTACTCCATCAGAATGGGCTGTAGCGTGTAATCCTGGTCTTCCTGTGCTGTGTGGATTAGGTAGACAGTGTCAGTGCTTCAGTAACACTCTCAGGGGCTTACAGCAGCCAAGGCAATCAGGCAGTAGGCACATGGTAAAAGGCACAAAAATAATTCCCTATTATTCCAAACCTGGGTACAACAGGCCCCTGTGTTCTGATGTGTGTGTGTGCCTGTGGCGTGGTGTGTGTATTGTGTGTGTGTGTGTGTGTGTGTGTGCGTGTGTGTCTGTGTGTTGGTATGTGTGTCTGTGTGCGTGTGTGTGTGTGTTCTGTGTGAGTCTGTGTGCGTGTGTGTGTGCGTGTCTGTGTGTGTGTGTGTGTGTGGTGTGTGTTGTGTGTGTGTGTGTGTGCGCGTGTGTGTGTGTCTGTGCGTGTCTGTGTGTGTGTGTGTGTGCGTGTGTGTCTGTGTGTGTCTGTCTGTCTGTGTGTGTGTTGTGTGTGTGTGTGTGTGTGTGTGTGTGTGTGTGTGTGTGTGTGTGTGTGTGTGTGTGTGTGTGTTGTGTGTGTGTGTGTGGTGTGTGTGTGTGTGTGTGTGTGTGTGTGTGTGTTTGTAGGTTAACAAAAGTATAAAATTCTTATTCATGTCAAGGCAAACCAGAAGTACATTTCTTTATTATTATGGATAGCCAGGCACACTCCCAACACTCCAGACATGAATTTACAAATAAGATTTTGTAGTGGGTGTGTACTAGTGTGTGTGTGAGCTCCAGGAGCGTCATGCTACACTCTTTTCCTCAGATGTTCTTTAACCTCATTTCCATCTCCCTCTTAACTTCCTCTGAACTTAAGAAGGGAAGCGTAGAAATAGTGAGACTTGCTTTCAATGTGAATGACAAATCTATTACTCAAATTTCTTTGTGAACTTGGCCGAGTCGCCCAAAAAGTCACATGTTGCAGATTTAACTTCCTGTTCCAGAATGCTAAAATCAGGACAACATCTACAAGGCCACTTTGCACACTACTACCTCTACTACCTCTTCAGTTAAGACAGAAACATTCTGGAACATTGAAAGTAAGTGCATGTTTGTGTAGTGCATCCATGTTATTGTTATACTGTGATATACTGTACGTTGCACTTTGAGTCTGATTCATATAGCTGGGTTGGCCTTGGCGTTAACTTCTTATGTCTGGGGGCAGTATTGAGTAGCTTGGATGAATAAGGTGCCCAGAGTAAACTGCCTGCTACTCAGGCCCAGAAGCTAAGATAGGCATATTATTAGTAGAAACACACTCTGACGTTTCTAAAACTGTTTGAATGATGTCCGTGAGTATAACAGAACTCATATGGAAGGCAAAAACCTGAGAAAAAATCCAACCAGGAAGTGGGAAATCTGATGTTTGTAGGTTTGCCTATCCAATATACAGTGTCTATGGGGTCATATTGCACTTCCTAAGGCTTCCAATAGATGTCAACAGTCTTTAGAACCTTGTTTCAGGCTTCTACTGTGAAGGATGAGGGAATGAGAGTTGTTTCAACCAGGTGTCTGGCAGAGTGCCATGAGCTCACTCAGGCGCGCCCCCGTGAGAGYTAGCTGCGTTCCTTTTCGTTTCTAAAGACAAAGGAATTCTCCGGTTGAAACATTATTGAAGATTTATGTTAAAAACATCGTAAAGATTGATTCTATATATCGTTTGACATGTTTCTATGAACTCTAATGGAATTTTTTGACTTTTCGTCTGGCCTGTGCGTCATGAATTTGGATTTTTGAACTAAACGCGCGAACAAAAATTTGGTATTTGGACATAAATGATGGACTTTATCAAACAAAACATTCTTTCTGATGAAGATCATCAAGGTAAGTGAATATTTAGAATGCTATTTCTGACTTCTGTTGACTCCACAACATGGCGGGTACCTGTATGGCTTTGTTTTTGTGTCTGAGCGCCATACTCAGATTATTGCATGGTGTGCTTTTTCCGAAAGTTTTTTTTGAAATCTGACACAGCGGGTTGCATTAAGGAGAAGGTTTTATCTTTAAAGTTTCCATGTATAATACTTGTATCTTTTATCAATGTTTATTGTGAGTATTTCTGTAAATTGATGTGGCTCTCTGCAAAATCACCGGATGTTTTGGAGGCAAAACATTACTGAACATAACGCGCCAATGTAAACTAAGGTTTTTGGATATAAATATAAACTTTATCGAACAAAACATACATGTATTGTGTAACATGAAGTCCTATGAGTGTCATCTGATGAASATCATCAAAGGTTAGTGATCTCTTTGGCTGGAAAAATGGCTGTGTTTTTCTGTGACTAGGTACTGACCTAACATAATCAGATGGTGTGCTTTCGTCGTAAAGCCTATTTTAAATCGGACACTGTGTAGGGATTAACAACAAGTTTATCTTTAAAATGGTGTGAAATACTTGTATGTTTGAGGAATTTTAATTATGAGATTTCTATTGTTTGAATTTGGTGCCCTGCACTTTCAATGGTTGTTGTCAAGTCGATCCCGTTAACGGGATCTCAGCCGATCTCAGCCGCAAGAAGTTAATACATTTTCATGACGTATGTAAGGGTGCGTGCTGGTGGCAGGGAAGTCAGGGGCAGGAGATCGAACTTGGTATAAAACGGAGCAGTTAAATAAGTGCTCAAAAACTCAGAAAACCAAAGTATACAAAAATAACACAAGTGGGTACAAACCCGTCGCACACCAGAACATATCTTGCACAATGCTTACAAACAAACAATCACCGACAAGGACAATGAGGGGGAACAGAGGGTTAAATACACAACATGTAAAGAACGGGATTGGAACCAGGTGTGATACAAGACAAGACAAAACCAAAGGAAAATGAAAAGAGGAACAGCGATGGCTAGAAGGTCGGCGACTTGGTGTACTGACATTTTGCCTGTTTGCCTTGCCTTACGAAGGGCATAACTGGACTGTTTGTAGTTGATCATATTCCCAGTCACCTTGCCGTGGTAAAATGCAGTGGTTCGCGCTTTCAATTTTGCGTGAATGCTGCCATCTTTCCACAGTTTTTGGTTTGGATAGGTATTTAAACATCACAGTGGAATGACATCCCCTATTCACTTTCTGAGGAACTCGGTTACCGTGTCAGGGTGTACATCACTGTTATTCTCAGGGGCAACCCGGAACATATCCCAGTCCGTTTGATCAAAACAATCTTGAAGCATGGATTCCGATTGGTCAGACCAGCGTTGACATGTCCTTACCATGGTACATCCTGTTTGAGTTTCTGCCTGTACGAAGGGAGGAGTACGATGAAGGCATGATCTGATTTGCCAAAAGGAAGGCCGGCGAGGGCCTTGTAGCCATCCGGGAAGGGAGAATAGCAATGGTCGAGAGTTTGAGGCAATGTGTTGATTTGATATGATTTAACCTCTCTTGGGCACGTGAGACGGTAGCGTCCCACCTCTTTAACAGCCAGTGAAACTGCTGGGCGACAAATTCAAATACAGAAATACTCATTATAAAAATTCAGAAAACAAAACATATTTTACATAGGTTTAAAGATMAACTTCTTGTGAATCCAACCATGTCAGATTTAAAAAATGCTTTATGGCGAAAGCATACATTACGATTATGAGAACATAGCCCACAAGACAAATCATTACAAACAGTAGCCAGCCAGATAGAACAGTTACACAATTTAGAAATAGAGATAAAATTAATCCCTTACCTTTGATGATATTCATATGGTTGCACTCAGCAGACATTCATTTACTCAATAAATGTTCCTCTTGTTCGATAAAGTCTCTTTATACCCCAAAACCTCCATTTTGTTCGCGCGTTTACTTCAGTAATCCACAGGCTCAAACGCGGTCAAAACAGGAAGACAAAAAAATCCCAATTGTATCCGTAAAGTTCATAGAAACATGTCAAACGGTGTTTATATTCAAACCTCAGGTTGTTTTTAGCCTAAATAATCGAAACTATTTCAACCGGACAATAACGTTGTCAATATAAAATGTAAACAAGAAAAGCACTCTCTCGGTTGTGCGCAAGAAAAAGCTCCGTGAAACTTTAGGGTCCACTCATTCAGACTTCTCTTACTTCCTAATTTTTCAGAATACAAGACTGAAACACTTTCTAAAGACTGTTGACATCTAGTGGAAGGCATAGAAACTGCAAGTTGAGTCCTAAGTCAAGGGATACTGTAATGGCATTGAATAGAAAACTACAAACCAAAAAAAAACTACTTCTAGAATGATTTTTCTCCAGGTTTTCGCTGCCAAATCAGTTCTGTTAAACTCACAGACACTATTATAACAGTTTTGGAAACTGTAGAGTGTTTTCTATCCAAATCTACCAGTTATATGCATATCATATCCCTGGGCCCGAGAAACAGGCTGTTTAATTTGGCCATGCATTTCATCCAAATTCGAATGCTGCCCCTACCCTAGAGAAGTTAAGTCTCCAGCTACAATAAGATGCGGCCTCAGGATATGCGGTTTCCAGTTTCACACAAAGTCCAGTGTAGTTGCTTTGAGAGCCGTCGTGGTTTTGGGAAATTACAGCGGCTGTGATGATGATCGAAGAGATTATGCGGTCAGCATTTGATTGTGAGGTATTTATAATCAGGTAAACAGAAGGACTTGAGTTCCTGTATGTTACATAATCCCCACCATGAGTAGTTTAATCATGAAAACATACACCTCTGACTTCTTTTTCCTGGAGAGTTCTTTTATTCCTGTCTGCGCATTGTACTGAGAACTTAGTCTGGCTCTATGGATGTGGATATGTCTCCTTGCCTATGTACAGAAATATTTGGGAAGCTGAACGAACTGAACGCAAGCATGCAGGGAAATACAAAAACATTCTACAGATGAGTGGTAGAATCAGTGGATTCAGAGGAAAGAAGTCTTATTCTCATCGAGGGGGCTGCAGTGGACAGGTTGAGAGCTCAAGTTCTTGGTGTCCACATCACCAACAAACTTAACATGGTCCAAACACCACCAAGCAATCGTGAAGAGGGCACGACAAAAACCTATTCCCCTCAGGAGACTGAAAAGATTATGGCATGTGTCCCTCAGATCCTCAAAAGGTTCTACAGCTGCACCATCAAGAGCATCCTGACTGGTTGCATCACTGCCTGGTATGGCAGCTGCTCGGACTCCGACCGCAAGGGCACTAACAGAGGGTGGTGCGAATGGCCCAGTCATCACTGGGCCAAGCTTCCTGCCATCCAGGACCTCTATACCAGGCGGTGTCAGAGGAAGGCCCTAAAAATGGTAAAAGATTCCAGCCACCCTAGTCCATAGACTGTCTCTTCTGCTACCGCACGGCAAGTGGTACCGGAGCGCCAAGTCCAGGTCCAAGAGGCTTCTAAAGAGCTCTCACCCCCAAGTCATACGATTCCTGAAAATCTAATCAAATGGGCCTTACCCCAGAAACCCCCTATTTCATATCACCCCCCGCCCTCTTTTACACCGCTGCTACTCTCTGTTGTTATCATCTGTTATTGCTTTAATAACTCTACCTACATGTACATATTACCTCAACTAACCGGTGCCCCCGCACATTGAGTCTGTACCGGTACTCCCCTGTATATAGTCTCGTTATTGTTATTTTACTGCTGCTCTTTAATTACTTGTTACTTTTATTTCTTATCCTTCTCCYTATTTTTTTAAACTGCATTGTTGGTTAGGGGCTCGTAAGTAAGCATTTCACTGAGTCACAAACAGGCTCGAAGTCCGTAACAAAAAGGGAAACAACGTGGAGATTAGGAATAACAAAAATTGATTTATTAACTGAAGTAATGTAAATATAATTAACAACGGTGCGTGTAGTCAGTAGACAGTAGTGTAAGGGAGTGGTTGCGTGCAATAATGTGATAATGAGGGGTGTTGAAAGGTGCCAAAGCAAACAAACAAAACAGGCACAAAAATGCCACAACCAAAATCAAACAGTGTGTCTACATGGAGAGAGTCTCCTCAATGAATGGGGAAGAGGTGTATTTATCCCGGGACACACCCGAGCCCAGGTGTGTCCCATTTCGCTGACGACCCTCCCGGCTCCGCCCACCGACATCCTATTAAGGAAAACAAGAGCAAAGAAAAAGAATTCCGCAGACAGAGTGGGAGGGTGACTAATCATTTTATTTCACCTTTATTTAACCAGGTAGGCTAGTTGAGAACAAGTTCTCATTTACAACTGCGACCTGGRCAAGATAAAGCAAAGCAGTGCGACACAAACAACAACACAGAGTTGGGATAAACAAACGTACAGTCAATAACACAATAGAAACATCAATATACAGTGTGTGCAAATGAAGTAAGGAGGTAAGGCAATAAATAGGACAATAGTGGCAGAGTAATTACAATTTAGCAATTTATACTGGAGTGATATATTTTGATTTGATTTGATTTAAGTTAACTTAATTTGAGATTTGTGTCCACATAACCCATTAAAGAGTTTGTTAACAGTACATTTCAGGCACTCTGAGGTGTGTGTGTGGGTTTGCACCTCACTGTGAGGCTCATTAATTCAACAACTAACTGGCCTGTTAAATCACCCAACCATCACGGATCAAGTCAAACCAAAAATAACTGCTATGATTTTATGACCTATGCTTTTATGATCTGCTTAATTATAATATAATCTCCAACTGTGAGTGTGTGTGTGTGTGTGTGTGTGTGTGTGTGTGTCAGAGCATGGCAGAGTAGATCATCCAAATCAGGCATCTTGCTAAGTGCAGTGTCTACATTCAACTAACATAGTGTACACTAACGGAAGTGTGGAGAGACACTTTCTCTCATTTGACAAACAAGAGAAAGAAAGAGTGACCAGAAAGACTTGGAGAGAAGGTGTAGGTGACGGAGATGAGAGATGTGTGTGTGTGTGTTGTGTGTGTCTGGGTGTGTGTGTGTGTGTCTGGGTGTGTGGGGTGGGTGGGTGGGTGAGGTCAGTGAGAGGACAGGGGACAGGGTCAGTGAGGGTAGAATGTGTGTGTGTCTGGGTGTGTGGGTGGGTGGGGTGAGGGAGGGAGGGGGTCAGTGAAGGGTAGAATGTGTGTGTGTCTGGGTGTGTGGGTGGGTGGGTGAGGGAGGGAGGGGGTCAGTGAGGGTAGAATGTGTGTTGTGTTGCTTTTAGAGTTGCTGTGGTGCATGCATTTAAAAGCATATTTATTCCTCTAATTGATTTAGACCAGCATTTTACCCACCAACACACACAAACACACACACATACATACACATGCCACACGCACACACAGACACACACAGTCCCCACCCCTCTAGGCTACGTTGGCACTTGCTGCCTCCTTGACCTTCACAAAGCATCCCTGTTATCTCACACATATTCTCCTCTCTCTTCTCCTCTCTCTCTCTTCTCTCTCTCTCTCTCTCTCCTCTCTCTCTCTTCTCTCTCTCTCTTCTCTCTCTCTCTCTCTCTCTCTCTCTCTCTCTCTCTCTTCTTCTCTTCTCTCTCTCTCTCTCTCTCTCTCTCTCTCTCTCTGTCTTTCTCTTTTTCTCTCTCTCTCTCTTCATCTCTGTTTCTTTTCTCTCTCAGATAAACACACACACACCCTTTTTCTTCTGACCTGTGGCTGTGGAGCAGTCTACTAATGAAAAGTCTATTGACAGGCGGTGTCTGCTATGAAAGCAGTTATTCCTTCAGTACTCCAGGGATAACGCTGGATTGTTCAGTCATTGTCAGCACTGAGAATGTCTGATCGAAACGGTTAAAGTTTAACCCGGTCGATATGACCTAGACCCACAGGGACTCTTTGTCCAAGAACTCAGCGGTGTCCCTCATTACAATGGTTTCCTAGGTAACCCAAACCACAGCCAAGGACACTGTTTGATTGACAGCTGTGACATGCAGAGCGGGGAGGTGTTGACAGCTCAGACAACCTAGGGAGATCACAGTCAGGGGTGTATGTGTCGGACAGAGATAAATATGGATATAACACCACTTAAAAATATGCTATTGGTTTGGCTGGCTACCTCTACACACCTCACAGGGCATAAGAGACAGAGACAGACACAATCAGGCTGAGGCTAGACCAGAGTGTACTTATTGCAGAAGAAAACAGGGTGTAAAAAATTGTATGCATTATGCAGTGTGGATTTAGCATTACTCCATGACACATAGCTAGATACCTCATAGGCCTAAAATAGGTGTGTGTGTGTGTGTCTGTGTGTCTGTGTTCTGTGTGTGTGTGTGTGTCTGTGTGTGTGTGTGGTGTGTGTGTGTGTGTGTGTGTGTGTGTGTGTGTGTGTGTGTGTGTGTGTTGTGTGTGTGTGGTGTGTGTGTGTGTGTGTGTGTGTGTGTGTGTGTGTGTGTGTGTGTGTTTGTGTGTGTGTGTGTGTGTGTGTGTGTGTGTGTGTGTGTGTGTGTGTGTGTGTGTTGTGGTGTGTGTGTGGTGTGTGTGTGTGTGTGTGTGTGTGTGCGTGTGTGTGTGTGCATTTGCCAGTGTGTGTAGTTAAGGACTAGCATTAGTGTAACTAATACCACTGTCTCGCCACTCAGTTTAACACTTTGTTTAGGGATTAACCAGACAGCAGGCTACAGACAAGTTGTTAAGGAATTACACAGACAGCAGGCTACAGACAGGTTGTTTAGGAATAACATAGACAGCAGGCTACTGACAAGTTGTTTAGGATTTACATAGACAGCAGGCTACTGACAGGTTGTTTAGGAATTACATAGACAGCAGGCTACTGACAGATTGTTTAGGAATTACATAGACAGCAGGCTACTGACAGGTTGTTTTAGGAATTACATAGACAGCAGGCTACAGACAGGTTGTTTAGGAATTACATAGACAAGCAGGCTACAGACAGGTTGTTTAGGAATTACATAGACAGCAGGCTACAGACAGTTTGTTTAGATTTACATAGCAGCAGGCTACTGACAGGTTGTTTAGGAATTACATAGACAGCAGGCTACAGAACAGGTTGTTTAGGAATTACATAGACAGCAGGCTACGACAGGTTGGTTTAGGAATTACACAGACAGCAGGCTACAGACAAGTTTTTTAGGAATTACATAGACAGCAGGCTACTGACAAGTTGTTTAGGATTTACATAGACAGCAGGCTACTGAACGGTTGTTTAGGAATTACATAGACAGCAGGCTACTGACAGTTGTTTAGAATTTACATAGACAGCAGGCTACTGACAGGTTGTTTTAGGAATTACATAGACACAGGCTACAGACAGAGGTTGTTTAGGAATTTACATA
>NW_019943186.1:77740-137209 GCF_002910315.2 Salvelinus sp. IW2-2015 | reverse complement strand
ACTGTTTGAATTTGAGACAAGCTGTGACATGCAGAGCGGGGAGGTGTTGACAGCTCAGACAACCTAGGGAGATCACAGTCAGGGGTGTATGTGTCGGACAGAGATAAATATGGATATAACACCACTTTAAAAATAATGCTATGTTTGGCTGGCTACCTCTACCACCTCACAAAGGGCATAAGAGACAGAGACAGACACAATCAGGCTGAGGCTAGACCAGAGTGTACTTATTGCAGAAGAAAACAGGGTGTAAAAATTGTATGCATTATTGCAGTGTGGATTTAGCATTACTCCATGACACATAGCTAGATACCTCATAGGCCTAAATAGGTGTGTGTGTGTGTGTCTGTGTGTCTGTGTGTCTGTGTGTGTGTGTGTGTCTGTGTGTGTGTGTGTGTGTGTGTGTGTGTTGTGTGTGTGTGTGTGTGTGTGTGTGTGTGTGTGTGTGTGTGTGTGTGTGTGTGTGTGTGTGTGGTGTGTGTGTGTGTGTGTGTGTGTTTGTGTGTGTGTGTGTGTGTGTGTGTGTGTGTGTTGTGTGTGTGTGTGTGTGTGTGTGTGTGTGTGGTGTGTGTGTGGTGTGTGTGTGTGTTGTGTGTGTGCGTGTGTGTGTGTGCATTTGCCAGTGTGTGTAGTTAAGGACTAGCATTAGTGTAACTAATACCACTGTCTCGCCACTCAGTTTAACACTTTGTTTAGGGATTACACAGACAGCAGGCTACAGACAAGTTGTTAAGGAATTACACAGACAGCAAGGCTACAGACAGGTTGTTTAGGAATTACATAGACAGCAGGCTACTGACAAGTTGTTTAGGATTTACATAGACAGCAGGCTACTGACAGGTTGTTTAGGAATTACATAGACAGCAGGCTACTGACAAGTTGTTTAGGATTTACATAGACAGCAGGCTACTGACAGGTTGTTTAGGAATTACATAGACAGCAGGCTACAGACAGGTTGTTTAGGAATTACATAGACAGCAGGCTACGAGACAGGTTGTTTAGGAATTACATAGACAGCAGGCTACAGACAAGGTTGTTTAGGATTTACATAGAAGCAGGCTACTGACAGGTTGTTTAGGAATTACATAGACAGGCAGGCTACAGACAGGTTGTTTAGGAATTACATAGACAGCAGGCTAAGACAGGTTGTTTAGGAATTACACAGACAGCAGGCTACAGACAAGTTGTTTAGGAATTACATAGACAGCAGGCTACTGACAAGTTGTTTTAGGATTTACATAGACAGCAGGCTACTGACAGGTTGTTTAGGAATTACATAGACAGCAGGCTACTGACAAGTTGTTTAGGATTTACATAGACAGCAGGCTACTGACAGGTTGTTTAGGAATTACATAGACAGCAGGCTACAGACAGGTTGTTTAGGAATTACATAGACAGCAGGCTACTGACAAGTTGTTTAGGATTTACATAGACAGCAGGCTACTGACAGGTTGTTTTAGGAATTACATAGACAGCAGGCTACAGACAGGTTTGTTTAGGAATTACATAGACAGCAGGCTACAGACAGGTTGTTTAGGAATTACATAGACAGCAGGCTACAGACAGGTTGTTTAGGAATTACATAGACAACATATGGAACTGTTTAAAATTGTCATACCAAGGATTATTTTACTATTTCATTTTGAATGTTGAGACCGCTTAAGTTATAAAATATATACAGTACCAGTCAACAGTTTGGACTCACATCAAAACTATGAAATAACACATATGGAATCGTGTAGTAACCAAAAAAACATTAATTAAACAAATAAAAATATATTTTAAATTTGAGATTCTTCAAAGTAGCCACCCTTTGCCTTGACGACAGCTTTGCACAATCTTGGCATTCTCTCAACCAGCTTCATGAGGTAGTCACCTGGAAAGCATTTCAATTAACAGGTGTGCGTTGTTCAAATTTAATTTGGGAAATTTCCATAATTCTCAATGCCTTTGAGACAATCAGTTGTGTTGTGACAAGGTAGGGGTGGTATACAGAAGATAACCCTATTCGGTAAATTACCAAATCCATATTAGGGCAGATTACAGCTCAAATAAGCAAAGAAAAATGACAGTACAGTTGAAGTCGGAAGTTTACATACACTTACTGTAGGTTGGAGTCATTAAAACTCATTTTTCAACCACTCCACAAATTTCTTGTTAACCTCTCTTGGGTAGGGGGCAGTATTTTCAAAGCGTGCCCAAAGTAAACTGGTGTTACTCAGGCCCAAAAGCTAGGATATACATATAGAAAACACTCTGAAATTTCTAAAACTGTTAGAATAATGTCTGTGAATATAACAGAACTGATTTGGCAGGCGAAACCCAGAGCACAACACCATCCAGGGAAATTGGTCCAGGGAATTCTTTTGGGGTGGTCATTGTGTTTTCCATTTTTTCTATGGGAATCCTGATTTATTAGAGCCCAGATTGCAGTTCCTATGGCTTCAACTAGATGTCAACAGTCTTTAGAAATTGGGCGATGTTTTTCTTTTGAGAAATTAAGAAGTAGTGCTGTTCTTTGTACGTGTCACTCTTGAAGGTCCCTTGGTGCGCGTGAACAGGAGCACGCACCGTGTTATTTTTCTTCGGTATTAGAACCAGATGATCTTTTCTTAAATTTTATCATTTATTTACATTTTAGGATACCTGAGGTTGGATTAGAAACGTTGTTTGAAATGTTTGGACCAAGTTTACAGGTAACTTATTAGATACTTTGTAGTCATGTTGGGCGAGTTGGAACCGGTGTATTTCAAACGCGCCAAATAAATTMACATTTTGGGGATATAAAGAAGGAATACTGGAGGAAACGGGTACAAATGTATCTATATCCACAGTAAAACTAGTCCTATATGGACATAACTTGAAAGGCCGCTCAGCAAGGAAGAAGCCACTGCTCCAAAACCGCTATAAAAAAAGCCAGACTATGGTTTGCAACTGCACATGGGGACAAAGATCGTACTTTTTGGAGAAATGTCCTCTGGTCTGATGAAACAAAAATTGGACTGTTTGGCCATAATGACCATCGTTAGGTTTGGAGGAAAAAGGGGGAGGTTTGCAAGCCGAAGAACACCATCCCAAACGTGAAGCACAGGGGTGGCAGCATCATGTTGTGGGGATGCTTTGCTGCAGGAGGGACTGGTGCACTTCACAAAATAGGTGACATCAGGAGGTAAGAAAATGATGTGTATATATTGAAGCAACATCTCAGGACATCAGTCAGGAAGTTAAAGCTTGGTCGCAAATGTGTCTTCCAAATGGATAATGACCCCAAGCATACTTCCAAAGTTGTGGCAAAATGGCGTAAGGACAACAAAGTCAAGGTATTGGAGTGGCCATCACAAAGCCCTGACCTTAATCCTATAGAAAATTTGTGGGCAGAACTGAAAAAGTGTGTGCGAGCAAGGAGGCCTACAAACCTGATTCAGTTACACCAGCTCTGTCAGGAGGAATGGGCCAAAATTCACCCAACTTATTGTGGGAAGCTTGTGGAAGGCTACCCGAAACGTTTGACCCAAGTTAAACTATTTAAAGGCAATGCTACCAAATACTAATTGAGTGTATGTAAACTTCTGACCCACTGTGAATGTGATGAAAGAAATAAAAGCTTAAATAAATCATTCTCTACTATTATTCTGGCATTTCATATTCTTAAAATAAAGTGGTGATCCTAACTGACCTAAAACAGGGAATTTTTACTAGGATTAAATGTCAGGAATTGTGAAAACTGAGATTAAATGTATTTGGCTACGGTGTATGTAAACTTCCGACTTCAACTGTACATCATTACTTGAAGATATGAAGGTCAGTCAATGTTGAACATTTCAATAACTTTGAAAGTTTCTTCAAGTGCAGTTGCAAAAACCATCAAGCCCGATGATGAAACTGGCTCTCATGAGGACCGCCACAGGAAAGGAAGACGCAGAGTTACCTTTTCTGCAGAGGATAAATTCATTAGAATTAACTGCACCTCAGATTGCAGCCCAAATAAATGCTTCACAGAGTTCAAGTAACAGACATGTCTCAACATCAACTGTTCAGATGAGACTGTGTGAATCAGGCCTTTGTGGTCGAATTACTGCAAAGAAACCACTTCTAAAGGACACCAATAAGAAGAAGAGACTTGKTTTGGTCAAGAAAATCAAGAAATGGACATTTGACTGGTGGAAATCTGTCCTTGGGTCTGATGAGTCCAACCGTTGTGTCTTTGTGAGACGCTGAGTAGGTGAACAGATGATCTCCGCATATGTGTTTTCCACCGTGAAGCATGGAGGAGGAGGTGTGATGTTGTGGGGGTGCTTTGCTGTTGACACTGTCTGTGATTTATTTAGAATTGAAGGCACACTTAACCAGCATGGCTACCACAGCATTCTGCAGCGATATGCCATCCCATCTGGTTTGCACTTAGTGGGATGGCATTTATTTTTCATAGGACAATAACCCTAAACACACCTCCAGGCTATGTAAGGGCTATTTGACCAAGAAGGAGAGTGATGGAGTGCTGCATCAGATGACCTGACATCAGATGACCTGACCTGACCTCTACAATCACCCAATCTCAACCCAATTGAGATGGTTTGGGATGAGTTGGACCCCAGAGTGAAGGAAAAGCAGCCAACAAGTGCTCAGCATATGTGGGAACTCCTTCAAGACTGTTGGAAAAGCATTCGTCATGAAGCTGGTTGAGAGAATGCCAAAAGTGCGCAAAGCTGCCATCAAGGCAAAGGGTGGCAAATTTGAAGAATCTAAAATATACAATGTAGAAAATGTTGAAAAACCCTTGAATGAGTAGGTGTGTCCAAACGTTTGACTGGTACTCTATATTTAAAAATATATTTTTGATGAAACAAAACATGTGTCATTAGTGGTAAATATAAACGTTGAATAACAGGTTCTAAAGGAATCTGAAGGAAGTTTGTTCTGAAGTGTCTGTGATATATATATATCTGAGAGATACAGTGCATTCGGGAAAGTATTCAGACCCCTTGACTTGTTACGTTACAGCCTTGTTCGAAAATGTATTAAATAAAAATGTTCCACAATCTACAAATAATATCCCACATTTTTGCAAAATGTATTAAAAATAAAAAAAAACAGGCTACTGACAGGTTGTTTAAGGATTACACAGACAGCAGGCTACTGACAGGTTGTTTAGGATTTACATAGACAGCAGGCTACTGACAGGTTGTTTAGGATTTACACAGACAGCAGGCTACTGACAGGTTGTTTAGGATTTACATAGACAGCAGGCTACTGACAGGTTGTTTAAGGATTACACAGACAGCAGGCTACTGACAGGTTGTTTAAGGATTACACAGACAGCAGGCTACTGACAGGTTGTGAGACGCTTTGATGGAGTTGAGTATGGGCCTGCTATATTCCTTTGTGATGACATCATACTGTGGTAATAGAAGCATAAATACTTTCACCCAATCCCACATTAGCCCCTATACCCTATCTTTCATAATGTCATTGACAATATACAGTACCAGTCAAAAGTTTGGATACACCTACTAATTAAAGGGTTTTCTTTATTTTAATATTTTATACATTGTAGAATTGTAACAACGGAGCTGTGAGTTGGGAAGCAGGTGCAGGTGAAACGTTAAATAAAACAACAAAACCAGTAACGAGACAATTCCATAAGGCTACCCACCGGTAAACAAAAACAAACAATACCAACTGGTGAGAAAACAAAAGGGAGTGACATATAAAGGGAAGGAAATGATGAAGGTAATGAACTCCAGGTGTGAATCATAATGATTAACAGGTGCGCGTAATGATGAGTGCCAGGTGTACGTAATGGTAAATCCCAGGACCGGTGGATTGTACTCTGGCGACGTCTTACTCCGCAGGGGAGGAGCAGAAGAAGATGTGACAAGAATAATTGTGAAGACATCAAAACTATGAAATAACACATATGGAATCATGTCGTAACCAAAAAAGTGTTAAACAAATCAAAATGTATTTTATATTACTAAGGGGCCTAGCCCGAACAGGGGAAACAGCCTCAGACCATTATTCCTCCTCCACCAAACTTTACATCCACCAAACCCAGATTAGTTTGTTGGGCTGCCAGATGGTAAAGCATGATTCATCACTCCAGAGAACGCATTTCAAATGCTCCAGAGTTGAATGGCGGCGAGCTTTACACCACTCCAGCCAACGCTTGGCATTGCGCATGGTGATCGGCCATGGAAACACATTTCATGAAGCTCCCGACAAACACTTCTTGTGCTGACGTTGCTTCCAGAGGCAGTTTGGAACTCGGTAGTGAGTGTTACAACTGAGGACAGATGATTTTTACGCGCTACACGCTTCAGCACTCGGCAGTCCCGTTCTGTGAGCTTGTGTGGCCTACCACTTTGAGGCTGAGCCGTTGTTGCTCCTAGACGTTTCCACTTCACAATAACAGCAGTTAAAGTTGGGTAGAAATTTGCCGAGCTGACTCGTTGGAAAGGTGGCATCCTATGCCGGTGCCATGTTGAAAGTCACTGAGCTCTTCGGTAAGGCCATTCTACTGCCAATGTTTGTCCATAAAGATTGCATGGTTATGTGCTCGATTTTATACACCTGTCAGCAACGGGTGTGGTGGAAATAGCTGAATCCACTCATTTGAAGGGGTGCCCACATACTTTTGTACATCAACAATATAGGAATCCCTACAAAACTTATTGTATGACCTCTTATACTCTATATTAGGCCCAGTTTTTGGAACTTTCCTAGATATGGCTACTATTTTGTAATCAATACATCCTATGGATTTGGATACTGCTTTCAAGCTAATTTCTGCAGCATTAATAAAGATGTGATCAATACATGTTGATGATTTAATTCCTGTGCTGTTGGTAACTACACTGGTAGGTTGACTGAACCAGTTTGCAGGCACTAGATACAGTTTGAAACGTTCTTTTGAGTGGGCTGCCTGTTGAAAGCCAGCCAATAATTCAATCACCCAGAAAATATACCTCTCTGTTGATATCACATACATTATCAAGCATTTCACACGTTATCCAGATACTGACAGTTAGCACTTGGTGGTCTATAGCAACTTCCTACCATAATGGGCTTTGGGTGAGGCAGATGAACCTGTAGACATATTACTTCAACAGTATTTAAAACTTCTTAGGGCTAGGCCCCATTTTCTCAATTTCTACCTGAATGATGTGCCCAAAGTAAACTGCTTGTTGCTCAGGCCCTGAACCCAGGATATGCATATAATTGGTACCATTGGAAGGAAAACACTTTAAAGTTTGTGAAATGTTAAAATAATGTAGGATAATATAACACAATAGATATGGTAGGAGAAAATCCAAAGAAAAACCAACCAGATTTCTTTGTTGTTGAGAGAGACCATGCCCTTCCAATGAAAAGTATAGGGGCATACTGAATTCTATCTCCCAGGATGCAATTCATATGGTTTCCACAGGGTGTCAGCAGTCTATGTTCAAGGTTTCAGGCTTGTAACTTCAAAAATGAATAAGAAATATCAGTTTTAGTACAGGGACACAGTCTTGGAAATTTGTGTTTGGGCACGCCATGAAGACAAGACGCACCTGCTAAAATCAGTTTCCTATTGAACATACTTCTTTCCTTAATAAATATTATAGTTTGATTACATTTTAGGGTATCTGAAGAGTAAATAGAAACTTATTTTGACTTGTTGAAACAAAGTCTAGGGGTAGATTTTCAGATTCCTTTCTCTGCATGTTGAACAAGTGGATTACTCAAATTGATGGCGCCAACTAAACTGACTTTTATGGATATAAAGAAGGATTTTATCTAACAAAACGACACTACATGCTATAGCTGGGACCCTTTGGATGACAAATTAGAGGAAGATTTTCAAAAAGTAAGTGAATATTTAATCGTTATTTGTGAATTGATGAAACCTGTGCCGGTGGAAAAATATTTTGATGTGGGGCGCCGTCCTCAAACAATCGCATGGCATACTTTCGCTGTAATAGCTACTGTAAATTGGACAGTGCAGTTAGATTAACAATAATTTATGCTTTCAACCGATATAAGACACTTGTATGTACCTAAATGTTTAATATCCATAATTTTTATGATTATTTATTTGAATTGCGCGCCCTCCAGCTTCACTGAAAGTTGTCCCGCTAGCGGGACGCCTAGCCCTCATGAGATCCTCTCTAAGCTTTACAGGAATGTGGTTCTAAATATAAACGACCACACCTCCAACTTTTGGCATTTGTGTATTTTCTGTAAATGTTATAACCTTGTATTGCTACCACTGTATCATCAAAAGTATCATCTAAGTGAGTGATTTAGGGAGGTGTCGTGTCTTTGGCTATGCCGGATTAAGTGATATGACATGCTATTCTATAAAATCATATCTCTGTAATTAATATTACCTGATTAAGCTAATCAGGTAAATGTAATTAACTAGAAAGTCGGGGCACCACGAAATAATGTTTATAGAGCTGTTATCTTCCGAATAAACTCTTAAAGACCTAGTAATCTTTTACATCAGTAGCAGTCAATATTTAATCGTCACTTTATTCAGTCTCATCTGAAAGTTGTAAATTCTTGGTTATCTCCATGAACCCTGGCTGACATGTTGAATCAGCAATACAAAATTTGGTTTATTTATTTATTTACTAAATACCTAAATAATCACACAGAATTATATCTACACAGAATGGATCATACATTGATTACAAATGATGTCCTAAAGGAAAACTTCCCTAGCGGACGGAGCAGATATGACGGCTGGTTACACAAAGAAAGGGGGTTGGGTTTTGAATGAAAGAGTAATGGAGAAGAATGGAAGACTGAGTAACAAAGGGAGAAGCTATGCTATCGTAAATACAGAATCTTATGCATTCTAAATAACCGCCCATTTGGAAAAAGGAAAATTCAATAAATATTTACTCTAAGCTGCGCTTCAATAGGTTGGTCGTAGGTGGAAGGCCGGGTTGCCCAGCAGGGATCTCTTGTACTCTGAAGAATGTCTCTGGTGGTAAACTGGATACGTTGTAGTATGGTTACGTGTGTTAGACTGGATACGTCGTCCGTCCTCTCCTAGCCCACGTTTACAGCGGCTGCTGCTAACTCAACGGCTAGGAGGTATCACTTCTGGAGTGAATAAGAGTTCAAAGTTCATACCAAGTTGCCATACTTTTGAGTTCGTGCTATATTCTGGCTGGTATAGTCGAAATTCATCCTTTCGGCGTGTCGATCGTCACCTTCACATTGAACACGATGCTAATTTCGTTAGGTTATTATCTGAGCCCTTTTAACGTAGGACCGTCGTCCTCACGTCCTCGGAACAGAAAGTTGAATTTTCGTCAACGGGTTTATATAGTGGTGAAAGAAGGGCGTGTTTCATAGTTTACAACCAAAGTCTGTTCACTTGGGTGGGACCTCTGAGTGAGCAGAGTTTCTCTTTGACAAACCGTTCTCTCATTTAAGAAGCTAAAATTACATTTAATCTTTTCACAAATAGTTTCATATTTAAACATTTAAATTGCACAACAATTCCATGTGAATAACTAGAATGTGTCGACCTTCCAAGATACAGTTTATGTCATCTTGTCATTTGTAATAATGTCTCAGACAACAACTGGTTTGAGATCATATTCATTAAGTACCAACGCATATTCTCAACTGGTTGGATTACCGAAATATGGTTCCGTTTCCCACCTTTCGATGTTACCAGACTCTCTATGTTACAAAGGCTTTACAAGAGTCAACTCCATAAAGTAGAGAGAGAGAAAAGGGGAAAGGTATTTATGGGGGTCATAAACCTCCCCCAACAGGCCAACGTCATGACAAAGGGCAGAGGGCCAGATATTATGGGGCATTTGTTGGTGTCAAGCAGAGACCCAATCAGTTCTTTAAAAGCAATCTTCAGCTGTTCTCAGCTGCCCATCGTAATGTCATTGAATCCCACATGAACTATGATAGACTCAATTTCCTGATGCTAGTTTAAAATGTTTGGGAGCAGCTTATTCATGTACTGTACTTGTGCTCCTGGATAGCACAGCGTTTTGCTCCAGGGACTGAGACATTTCTCACCATTTCTCACACAATTCGTTGATCCTTTCACAAGAAGCAGGATAGCGTACGCCTGTTGCTCCCGGCGATAGGTCCAGACCTCCCACAGCAGGCAGCGCCCCATCAGATCCAGAGAGAGGGAAAGGAGCCAAACTCGACAACGAAGCCACTGCAGTCAGCGTAGTTGGAGTCAGCACCGCTGTCGCAGACACAGGCAGTCCTGGCGATGAAGGCACAGGTAGATCAGTCACCAGTGCAGCGAAGCTATTCCTTATGTCACTCTGATCTGAACCTCTCGCAGACACTCCCGTCCGCTTAGCAGCATGCTGCTGCCTTCAGTTTCCACGACTTGTGACATTTGACCAACCCTGATTGGAACAATCCTCTTGCTGTTCTCCATCTACTCCACTACAAGATGGAGGATAAGCAGATGMAGACAACTTCCTTGGCAGGCAAGTTCCAGGTAGCACAGGCCATTCGGATAGGGACAGATGACAAGGTGGGGAGGTGGGGCGTCCTGCCATAGGAGTTGAGAATGAGAAAGTTCCAATCTGCGTTTTCCCCATAAGTTTGCGCAGAATTGAGATTTGTTGCTAAGCATAGGTCACCTCATTCCTGTAGTCCTCCYCTATCAAAKATTTGTCATATTGGTAAGAGGAAAGGTCGCTGGCTTCTAAAGCAGGCTGATCAATAGAAATCGACTGAGTTTCCGGACATTTCGATATATGCATTTCCTCAGCGCTCACAAAACAAAAGAGCACTGGGAGCGTAGTTTGTTTTAAGCCCTCCCCAAACCACAGCCCTAACCTTAACCACTCAGATTTAATACCTAAACTTAACCCTTTGAGTTGTTTCTGATTGAACCTTGTAACCACACGTAATTAACCCTGTAACAACGCAGAATTAATGCTTCAAAAATAGACTACGTTGAATTTCGAAGGGAAACTATGAGATCTTGTTGTCTGCAGATGAGATCTTGTTGTCTCTCTCTTTATACTTGTTCTAACAACATTGACAGTGCTGTCAGTTTGTTAGATGACTGTGTTAGAACACACACACACACACACACCACACACCACACACCACACACACACCACACACACACACACAACACACACACACACACACACACCACACACACACACACACACCACACACACACACACACACACACACACACACACACACACACACACACACACCCACCACACACCTTGAGGCACAGATTATTGCAGGTGCACTGCTTCTTTAATGTCAAAGCTCCATGTCGAGGCCAAAGCTTTCAGAGAGTAGAGGGGAAAAGAGAGGAGACAAGGAGAGGAAGTGGAGGAGAAGAAATCAAAAAATTGAGGAGAATAAAGAGAAGAGTTGTCTTTGGGTACCTGCACTCAACACACACACACACCTGCCATCTCTCTCCCACAGTCTCTCTGTCTCCGTCTCTCTTTCTCCTCTCAGGCTTTCTCTCTCTACACAACACACACGTTAAATCTGTTGATTCAATTGAAAGTATTTGCAAGGTTTATTTTCCATTATGTAAATGTAAAAGTGATACCTAGTCAGTTGTACAACTGAACACATTCAACTGAAATGTGTCTCTGCATTTAACCCAACCCCAATCAGAGAGCTGCCTTGATCAACATCCACGTCATCGGCGCCCTGGACCAGTCGGTTAACTGCCTTGCTCAGGGGCAGAACGACAGATTGTCGGCTCGGGGATTCAATGAGCAACCTTTCGGTTACTGCCCAACATTCCTACCAGCCAGGCTACACGACAAAGTCAGAATTGAAGTAAACAACTTTAAAGTCTATCATGGCCTCAGGCTTGAATAGGTAGATCTCCAGTGTTACAGAATATAGTTGTTGATGTAAGATCTTAATGTTATCACCCTGCTGCAGGAGAACTTTACTGCAGTACAGGACATTTGAAACMTGTAGTGTATTTGAGGTTTAAAAATGCTTCTGAAGTTTGTAATTTCCACTTTAACTTTCAGAATTGATTTTCCCTTATGAGAAATGTATCAACCCCTGCAAAAATTTCAATTATAATCCACAMAATAATTCACATTTTGTGTTGCTGTAGGATCATTATTTTCCTGCTGTAGCAAACTGGCTCAAATTAAGATCCTACATCAGTAACTTAAAAAACACTGTACGAGATACTGTCAATGAGTAGAGCTCCCCGCTTGTGCCATCAAACCCCTGCGACTAATCCAGAATGCTGCAGCCAGCCTGGCTTTCAACCTTCACAAGTACTCTCATGTCACCCACTCCGAAGCACAACCACTGGCTTCCAGTCGAAGCTTGCATCCACTACAAGACCATGGTGWTTACTGACGGAACAGCAAGAGGTACTGCCCCTCCCTACCTTCAGGCACTCAACAACAAYGTCACATTAACCCGTATGTAGGAGGAGACTGATAAATAGAGGGCGAGTTCGGGTCCCCATGATTGTTGATATATGCCTTCCTCTGCGCTCATCTCGACCTGCCCCAGCACTCTACTGATAGCTACGTTATTGAGGAAAAAAGTTTTTTCTATGCCTGTGATATGTGGTTGTCTCACCTAGCTATCTGAAGATGAATGCACTAACTGTAAATCTCTCTGGATAAGAGCATCTGCTAAATGTAAATGTAAACAGTTGGAGGTAAGGTCTATACAGTATAATAAAGAGAGAATGAAAAGAGGGGAGAAGAGGAGGAAAGAGAGAGGAGGAAAAGAGGGGAGAAGAGGGGAAGGAGAGAGGAGGGGAAGGAGAGAGGAGGAAAAGAGTGGAAGGAGAGAGGAGGAAAAGAGGGGAGAAGCAGGGAAAGAGAGAGGGGCAGAGTAGTAGCAGCAGGAGGTGAGGCCAGGAAGAGAGGGGGAGAATGGAAAAGGGGTAGAAGGACAGACAGGTAGAGCAGCTGAAAGTCAGTTCTATGAGTATGATAGTGGAGGAGAGGGAGAAGGAGAGGAGAGGTGCACAAGCGCTGAGAGAGAGAGATATGAGAGATGAGCAGGGTTATACTGTAGCAGCGGGCAGTAATGTCCATGCAGTATGATAGGGAGGAAAGGAGGAGAGGGGGAGATAGAGAAAGGAGAGGAGAGGGGTAAGGAGAAGAGTGAGACAGCTGGAAGTGAATAGCAGCTGGAAGTAAGGTGTAAACCAGGGGTACTCAACTCTTACCCTAAAAGGTCCGGAGCCTGTTGGTTTTCTGTTCTACCGGATAATGAAATGCACACACCTGGTGTCCCAGGTCTAAATCAGTCCCTGACTAGAGATGAATAATGAAAAAATGCAGTGGCACTGGCTTCGAGGTCCAGAGTTGAGTTTGAGGGGTCTAAACCACATGACACAGCTCTATCTGCCATGTGCAGAGGGTGAAGCGTATCATCAGTGTAATAGAAAAATACGTCTGACAGAGAAAAAACACCTTCCCTCCCTCCTATCTTCCCTCATTCCCCTCCCTCCACCCCAGACCCTTGGAGGCAGATGACAAATAGTAATTTGAGTGGCAGGAGTGGTCTAAACAGCTAGACGGTCTTCATTTCTCTCTCTTTCGCTCTCTCTCTTTCTCATATATATACCCAGTGCCTTCGGAAAGTATTCAGACCCCTTGACTTTTTCCACATTTTGTTACGTTACAGCCATATTCTACAATGGATTAAATAAATAAAAAATCWKYGCAATCTACACATAATACTCCATAATGACAAAGCGAAAAGAGGTTTTGGGATTTTTGGGCAAATGTATTACAAATAAATAACTTAAATACCATAAGTTTTCAGACCATTTGCGATGAGACTCAAAATTGAGCTCAGGTGAATCCTGTTTCCTTTGATCATCCTTGAGATGTTTCTACAACTTGATTGGAGTCCACCTGTGGTAAATTGAATTGATTGGACATGATTTGGGAAGGCACACACCTGTCTATATACGTCCCCACAGTTGACAGTGCATGTCAGAGCAAAAACCAAGACATGAGGTCGAAGGAACTGTCCGTAGAGTTCCGAAACAGATTCTTTGGTCTGATGAATCCAAGATTGAAATATTTGGCCTGAAAGCCAAGTGTCACATCTGGAGGAAACCTGGCACCATTCCTACGGTGAAGCATGGTGGTGGCAACATCATGATGTGGGAATGTTTTTCATCCCCACGGAGATCGTTGATGAGCGAATGTTCACCTTCCATCAGGACAATGACCCTAAGCACACAGCCAAGATAACGCAGGAGTGGCTTTGGGACAAGTCTGTAAATGTCCTTGACTGGCCCAGCAGAAGCCCGGACTAGAACCAAATCTAGCATCTCTGGAGAGACCTGAAAATAGCTGTGCAGCGACGTTCCCCATTCAACCTGACAGAGCTTGAGAGGATCTGCAGCGCAGAATGGGAGAAACTCCCCAAATACAGGTGTGCCAAGCTTGTAGCATCTTACCGAAGAAGATTTGAGGCTGTAATTGCTGCCAAAGGTGCTTCAACAAAGTACTGAGTAAAGGGTCTGAATACTTATGTAAATGTGATATTTCAGTAAATTTGTAAAAAGGACTGAAAACCAGTTTTTGCTTTGTCATTATGGGGAATTGTGTGTAGTTTGATGAGGGAATTTTTGTAAGGTTGTAACAAAATGTGGAAAAAGTCAAGGAGTCTGAATACTTTCCAAATGCACTCTGTATATATGTATTTCAAAACATGCATCCTGTTTGCAATAAGGTACTAAAGTAATACTGCCCCAAAAATTGACAAAGAATAAAAATTGGTTCCTGAATACAAAACGTTATGTTTAGGGCAAATCCAATACAACACATCACCAAGCATAATTGTGGCTGCATCATGGGTATGCTTGTCATCGGCAAGGACTAGGGAGTGTTTTTTAGGAGGAAAATAAATGGAATAGAGTTAAGCACGGGCAAAATCCTAGAAGAAAACCTAGTTGTCTGCAGATACTGGGAGACAATTTCACCTTTCAGCAGGACAATTACCTAAAACCTAAATAGGCCAAATATACACTGACGTTGCTTAACAAAACATTGAATGTTCCTGAGTGGCCTAATTACAGTTTTGACTTAAATCGGCTTGAAGATATATGGCAAGACTTGAAAATGGATCACTAGCATTGATTAACAACCAAATTGACAACGCTTGAAGAATTGTTTTAAAGACTATTGGGCAAATATTGTACAATCCAGGTGCGCAAAGCTTTTAGAGGCTTACCCAGTAAGACTCACAGCTGTCAAAAATGACAATGGGATGTGTGCGTGTGTGCGTGTGTGTTTGGGTGTGTGTGTGCGTGCGTGCGTGAGTGTGTGTGTGTGTGTGTGTGTGTCCGTGTGTGTGTGTGTGGGTGTGTGTGTGCGTGACTGTGTGTGTGTGGGGGTGTGTGTGTGGGCGTGTTGGTGTGTGCGTGAGTTGTTTGTGTGTGTGTCCGTGTGTGTGTGGGTGTGTGTGTGTCTCCGTGTGTGTGTGTGTCTCCAGAGGTGAGTCTCAGCTTTATTTTGAGGTGGGGGTCAGAATGACTGGACCAGGACAGCATTTGATTTGATTTTAGCTGCTGGTGGCGAGCAGGACGCGGAGGACGTATGTTTGTAAATTAATTTGATCAAGCTCTGTAGCCTATTGATTCTTTCTTGATGAATAAATAAAACAAAATGTTTAGTTGTTTCTCTGTAATACTAGCCACCTAGCAATGTGATGAAGTTGACTTTACCTAACCAGCTAGATAATAAAATAAAAAATAGGCCTATTTGTACTGTGTGTTAGATCAATTGTACGGAATAGATAAATAAACTGTCAAAATACAGTAAAATCTAAGAAACATATACTCAATTGTGAAAACAAAGTCAGTCATGTCTGTTGTTTTTGTTCGGCCACAGTATTTCATCAACATCACAAACAATATTCTCCTTGGCCAGACAGTGGGGGAAATATCTTCCTTGCATGACGCATCCACCCCTGACAGGACTCTGCTGGAATGTCACCACAGGCCTTTGCCTGGAGAAAGGCCATACGTTCATGGGGTTTGCGATCATACACCTTCCACCACCATGCTGAAAACAACTCCTCCATGGGGCTGAGAAATGGGGAATATGGTGGGAGATAGAGAACTGTAAACCTGGGATGGTCATGGAACCAGTTGCGTACCTGAGCAGCCCGATGGAAACTCACGTTGTCCCAAATTAGAACATACATTTGCTGCTCAGGATCCCCTGGCCCTCTCTGCTCTGGCTGAAAAATATTGTCATGTAAGGTGTTCAGAAAATTAAAGAGATGGGCAGTGTGTATGTTCCAAGGGTGGGATGGCGTTGGAGAACCCTATTGTGGCTCATAGCTGCGCATACGGTGACATTTCCCACGCGCTGGCCAGGTACCTCAATGATGGCGTGTTGACCAATGATGTTCCTTGCTCTGCTCCTTGTCTTTGCTAAATTGAATCCAGCCTCATCTATGAATATGATTTCCTGGGGGATGGGACTTGCATCCAACTTCATGATTCTCTGAAATGAGAGTAAATACTGCAATTGCTGTATTGTCAAGTTCACTGGCAACGTCAACGAGTCTCTAATGTTTCTAGAGTGTAACACTAGTACATTACTTACTTGCACATATTTGTACTGTTAATCCTTCACTCTTTGGGAATTCCTTTCAAATGGGACTCTGTACATTTGTTTCATCCAGAGATGTTGTTTCCTAAGTATGTGGGCTATGGTTGATAAGCTCACTCTGATGTTATGGAAGATGGCAGGGTTTTCAATAATCTGCTGTTGGATTTCACAATGGCAGCCTCCTGCTCGTTTGTAAATAGACATGTTATACCATCACGTGGTGGTTGTCTTTCAATTCTATAAAAACAAAATAGCATACAGTACAGTAAACACTACGGTAATACAGTGTACAACATAAACATGTTACAAAGTAGTATAGCTCCCAATTTAATACATACAGTAATACATAAAACATTTACTTTGTTTCCCTATACAGTGTGTATTGGAATCTACAGTCTTTACTGTGCTTTATGTTGTACTACTGTCYAGTAGTAAAAGCAGTAGATAGGTCCAATGTCTGCAGGACATACCGTGGCTTGCGAAAGTATTCACCCCCCTTGGTATTTTTCCTTTTTTGGAATTTCAACCTGGAATGAATATAGCTTTTTAGGGGGTTTGTATCATTTGATTTACACAACATGCCTACCACTTTGAAGATGCAAAATATTTTTTATTGTGGAACAAACAAGAAATAAGACAATAAAACAGAAAACTTGAGCATGCATAACTATTCACCCCCACAAAGTCAATACTTTGTAGAGCCAACTTTTGCAGCAATTACAGCTGCAAGTATGTCTCTAAACTCAGCAAAAAAATAAACGTCCCTTTTTCAGGACCCTGTCTTTCAAAGGTAATTCATAGAAATCCAAATAACTTCACAGGTCTTCATTGTAAAGGGTTTAAACACTGTTTCCCATCCTTGTTCAATGAACCATAAACAATTAATGAGCATGCACCTGTGGAACGGTCGTTAAGACACTAACAGCTTTCAGACGGTAGACATTTAAGGTCACAGTTAAGAAAACTTAGGACACTAAAGAGGCCTTTCTACTGACTCTGAAAAACACCAATAGAAAGATGCCCAGGATGCTCATCTTCGTGAACGTGCCTTAGGCATGCTGCAAGGAGGCATGAGGACTGCAGATGTGGCCAGGGCAATCAATTGCAATGTCCGTACTGTGAGACGCCTAAGACAGCGCAACAGGGAGACAGGACGGACAGCTGATCGTCCGCGAAGTGGCAGACCACGTGTAACAACACCTGCACAGGATCGGTACAAACCCGAACATCACACCTACAGGACAGGTACAGGATGGCAACAACAACTGCCCGAGTTACACCAGGAATGCACAATTCCTCCATCAGTGCTCAGACTGTTCGCAATAGGCTGAGAGAGGCTGGACTGAGGACTTACAGTACAGGCCTGTTGTAAGGCAGGTCCTCACCAGACATCACCTGCAACGGTGTTGCCTATGGGCACAAACCCACTGTCGCTGGACCAGACAGGACTGGCAAAAAGTGCTCTTCACTGATGAGTCGCGGTTTTGTCTCACTAGGGGTGATGGTCGGATTCGCGTATATCATCGAAGGAATGAGCGTTACACCGAGGCCTGTACTCTGGAGCGGGATCGATTTTGAGGTGGAGGGTCCGTCATGGTCTGGGGCGGTGTGTCACAGCATCATCAGACTGAGCTTGTTGTCATTGCAGGCAATCTCAACGCTGTGCGTTACAAGGAAGACATCCTCCTCCCTCATGTGGTACCCTTCCTGCAGGCTCATCCTGACATGACGCTCCAGCATGACAATGCCACCAGCCATACTGCTTGTTCTGTGCGTGATTTCCTGCAAGTCAGGAATGTCAGTGTTCTGCCATGGCCAGCGAAGAGCCCGGATCTCAATCCCATTGAGCACGTCTGGGACCTGTTGGATCGGAGGGTGAGGGCTAGGGCCATTCCCCCCAGAAATGTCTGGGAACATGCAGGTGCCTGGGTGGAAGAGTGGGGTAACCTCTCACAGCAAGAACTGGCAAATCTAGTGCAGTCCATGAGGAGTGCACTGCAGTACTTAATGCAGCTGGTGGCCACACCAGATACTGACTGTTACTTTTGATTTTGTTCAGTTTATGTCTCAGTTGTTGAATCTTGTTATGTTCATACAAATATTTACACATGTTAAGTTTGCTGAAAATTAACGCCGTTGACAGTGAGAGGATGTTTCTTTTTTTGCTGAGTTTATAAGCTTGGCACATCTAACCACTGGGATTTTTGCACATTCTTCAAGGCAAAACTGCTCCAGCTCCTTCAAGTTGGATGGGTTCCGCTGGTGTATAGCAATCTTTAAGTCATACCACAGATTCTCAATTGGATTGAGGTCTAGGCTTTTCCTAGGCCATTGCAAGACATTTAAATGTTTCTACTTAAACCACTCGAGTGTTGCTTTAGCAGTATGCTTAGGGTCACTGTCTTGCTGGAAGTGAACCTACGTTCCAGTCTCAAATCCCTTAAGAATTTCCCTGTATTTAGTGCCATCCATAATTCCTTCAATTCTGACCAGTTTCCTAGTCCCTGCTGATGAAAAACATACACACAGCATGATGCTGCCACGAACCCATGCCTCACTGTGGGGATGSTGTTCTCGGGGTGATGAGAGGTGTTGGGTTTGCGTCACACATAACGTTTTTTTTTATGATCAAAAAGGAACATTTTTGTCTCATCTAATCAGAGTACCTTCTTCCATATGTTTGGGGAGCCTCCCACATGCCATTTGGCGAACACCAAACGTGTCTGCTTATTTTTTTATTAAGCAATGGCTTTTTTTCTGGACACTCTTCTGTAAAGCCCAGCTCTGTGGAGTGTATGGCTTAAAGTTGTCCTATGGACAGATACTCCTATCTCCACTGTGGAGCTTTTCAGCTCCTTCAGGGTTATCTTTGGTCTCTTTTTTGCCTCTCGGATTAATGCCCTCCTTGTCTGGGCCGTGAGTTTGGGTGGGCGGCCCTCTCTTGGCAGGTTTGTTGTGGTACCATATTCTTTCCATTTTTTATAATGGATTTAATGGTGCTCCGTGGGATGTTCAAAGTTTCAGATATTTTTTTATAACCCAACACTGATCTGTACTTCTCCACAACTTTGTCCCTGGACTGTTTGGAGAGCTCCTTGGTCTTCATGGTGCCGCTTGCTTCGTGGTGCCCCTTGCTTAGTGGTGTTGCAGACTCTGGGGCCTTTCAGAACAGGTGTATATATACTGAGATCATGTGACAGATCATGTGACACAGGTGGACTTTATTTAACTAATTATGTGACTTCTTAAGGTAATTGGTTGCACCAGATCTTATTTAGGGGCTTCATAGCGAAGGGGGTGAATACATATGCACGCACCACTTTTCCATTTAAAAATGTTTTTCATTCTTTTAAAAGTAATTTTTTAAATTTCACTTCATCAATTAGGACTATTATGTGTATGTCCATTACATGAAATCCCAATAACAATCTATTTAAATCCCAGGTTGTAATGCAAAAAAAATTGGAAAAATGCCAAGGGGGGTGAATACTTTTGCAAGGCACTGTATTCTTATTTTGGAACGTCCGGATGATGGATGCTACGGTAAAGCAGCTCAGATTGGGCTGCCCTCTCTGCCCAGCCTCTCTCAAGGTCAAACCATGGTTGACCACATGGTCCAATTTGTAAGTCGCTCTGGATAAGAGCATCTGCTAAATGACTTAAATGTAAATGTAAATGTAAATGGTCCACCACAGTCACCCGAATTTCATCAGAGATTACTCTCGTTGTTCTTGGTCTTCCTCCACCTCCATCTCTATCTTTACCTATTACCTCCACCTCCAACTCTACCTCTACCTCTACCTCTACATCTACCTCTACCTCTCTCTGCAAAGGTTGCGTCCATTGTTCTCCAAACACAGGAGTTCTCACCTGTGGCCTTTTTATCCAAAGCTCTGATTGCAAAGTGAACATTTTACACAGTTAGTGTTTGCACATGTGAACGGCGAAAATGATCAATTGGTAACTGAATTTCACTTGTTGAACAGTGTTGCTTTTCATTTGCACACAATAGATTTTAGTTGTGAAGGTTGTGCCAAAGGTAGAGAATTGTGTGTTGTGTTTTGCCAAATGTTTGTCATAGAATTGCTATCTGAGTGTAAAGCAAAACATGTGCCAGTAGTATTGCAGATTTGGTGTTTGGTTTTGCTAAATTAGTTACAGGTTTGGGTCATTGTGCCTCATGGGCCAGTCTAATGTGTAAACAATTGGGAAAAACTGTAATCATGATAACATGATATCTGACTGTATTGATGATGTGTGTTATGATCCCATGTACTGTGTTGTAATTTGGATGTAATATTTGTCACACCCTGATCTGTTTCACCTTTCTTTGTGCTTGTCTCCACCCCCCTTCAGGTGTCGCCCATCTTCCCCAATATCCCCGGTGCATTTACACCTGTGTTCTCTGTTTGTCTGTTGCCAGTTCGTCTTGTCTTGTCAGGTTTTACCAGCGTGCTTTCCCAACTTTTTCTCAAGTTCTGTTTCCTAGTTTTCCCTCTTCAGACTATTCTGCCTGCCCTGACCCTGAGCCTGCCTGCCGTCCTGTACCTGCCTGACTCTGAACCTGATCACGAACCCTTGCCTGTCCTCAACCTGCCCTTTGCCTGCCCCTTGTTTACAATAAATCTTCTGAGAACTGTACTATCCACCTCCTGTGTCTACATCTGGGTCATATCCTGAGTTGTGATATATTAGTGCAGTATATTCAGATGTGTAATATACAATAGTCAGAATGACAATTGAACAGGTAAAGAAGTATGCTTAGATAACGTATGCAGAAAAATAGACATAATTAGTAGTGCTGAGTAGATTTTTTGAGGGGGTTATTAAACAACAAATTGGACTTGAATCCCATTTAGTTTAGTTTTTCTTTGTGAGCCTTACGTGCCAAATCATTCACGAGAGAAATCAAGTCAAGAACTATGTGGGACGCTGGGCCGAAGGGAGTTGTAGTTTTCATTAAGCAAATATTCAACCTAGTTCAGCAAATAAACATGGTAATTAACTACTATAACCATAATCCATTGTGCTTGTTCTTTCGGGCTCAGACAGAGACGGCTACACTTTTACGCATGCTAGGTTAGGTTAGAAATACACAGACCGCATTAGAGAGAAATGTACTGTACACACAATGACAAGAGGGACAGATACAGTTCGTGAAATGATGCCTTATTTATTTTGAAGAACTGATACAATTATTTTGTCAGACAGCTCTGCAGCATACTAAGTAAGGCTAGCTAAATAGGATGACTAAAGACAGTACAGTATGGAGAGTACATCCTGTTAGATGGCCTAGCTGGCTGACTGCTACTGCCTGATCAGAGACTACATGATTACTTTAAGGAATGAAAAATAATAAAGTAATGAAATAAAAAGTAATATACAAAACTGAAATATTATAATTTCATAGCAATGTCCTATTTTTCTAATGATGTCTATCCAATGTTGACTTGACAGAGGCAATGGAAAATATTCAATGTTTTGGCAATTGAATGTTCTGTCACACCCTGATCTGTTACACCTGTCTTTGTTATAGTCTCCACCCCCTCCAGGTGTCGCTTCCCCAGTGTATTTATCCCTGTGTTTCCTGTCTCTTTCTGCCATCCCTGAGAGATCCCAACCTCCCAGTGCATTTTTTCCTTTTAGTGGTGAGTTGGTACAGCCTACCCCAGTTCCCCGAGAACCCTGCTTACCTCCCCCGGAACCATATTCTGGAGATCCTGGTACCTGTCGGGGATTTCTTTCTCAGTGCTCGCTTATTTTTGAGCTATAGCTCAAAAAGTATTATTTATTTTTGAGCTCCAACCCGTCCAGGTGTCACTTGTTTTCCCCAGTGTATTTATCTGTGTTTCCTGTCTCTCTGTGCCAGTTTGTCTTGTATGTTCCAAGTCAACCAGCGTTTTTTCCCGTACTCCTGCCTTTGCTCTTCTCCTTTTTCCTTTTTCTAGTCCTCCCGGTTTTGACCCTTGCCTGTTCTGGACTCTGAACCTGCCTGCGTTTACCTTGAGCCTGTCTGCCACTCTGTACCTTCTGGACTCTGAACTGGTTTTGACCTTTTGCTTGTCCACAACCATTCTCTTGCCTATTCCTTTTTGGATTATTAAACATCTTAAACTCCAACCATCTGCCTCCTGAGTCTGCATCTGGGTCTCGCCTTGTGTCATGATATGTTCACAATTTTTGTCATTGGGATTTCCATTAAAAAGCTCTAAAATCATTTGAATGTCATTACTTCATAATGCATTTAAAAAAAATCAAAACCGAAATCGGAAACCGTGATTCTTTTTTAATAATCGAACCGAAACCAAACCGACCTCAAAAATCACTAATCCCTCAGCACTAATGATTACTAGGCATAACGATTACTAGGCATAACGATTACTAGGCACAACGATTATGGCTCTAGATTGCAGGAAAAGGCAGTTTCAGGTGTTTTCAACTTCCTCTGGTTGCAATATAGCCATCACATTATCCATAGAGTTGCATTATAATGACGAAGCAGCATAAAATATCACAACCCTCACATTGAACTCATTGAGGTTTAAATAAAACTTCACATTGACGTTTTTTAATCAATACTTCAACACGTGGAATATCTCTAGTATTAATGTGTCCTTTGACACTTGAAACATTCTTTGAAATATTTTCCAAATGAGCAAAATTTCTGCTAATTAAAAATGGCGTCCACCCATAGAATCCAAACTCTTCTTCTCTGTCCTCCCACTTTTACATGACCTACAATATTATGTGTTCCACATCGTTGGTGCCTGACGTCAATTAACTCCACTAACTTATTTAATTCATGAGCTGCTCCGTGCTGCTTAGTGCTTTAGTGCAGATCGACATTCCCCCTGTTTTAGACTAATGATATCTAAGTGGGTTTTTGTGTTCTAATAGCTCTGCGTAATGGCCTGTCTCCAATGGTTCTCATATACAACCACAATACTGACTGATTAAGCTACTTAAGCCTGAGATCCATTAATATTCTCCTTTAAGTTGATAGGGGGGGACAGAGTGGGGTTGGATGGTTGTGTAAGACTCGTCATGATAAATTATGCAGCTCATGCAACATTAAAGGCGTTTAGCACATGCTCTTTCTTCTAAACCGTCCAGCACTCTTTGAAGAATGGCCTGATTTAGATTGAGTGCGTCTGAAATCGCACCCTAACCCCTTTACTGCATATTGCAAAATGTTTGACCAGGGTCCGTAGGGCTCTGGTCAAAAGTAGTGCACTATATAAGGAATAGGGTACCATTTCAAATGCAACCTTTTGAGTTTGGAGGACTAGCTCACTGAAAGTGATACATCTCACTAGTGAGATGGCTCATTGATACCCCTGCTACAGTTTTATAATAATCTATTAGTGATGGGCCTGTCTGTTAAAACTGTTATTTCATTGATTTCTTCTTTCTTCTTCTTCTTCTTCTTGTCTACCACTAGTTTCCCTCTCTCCAATCCTCCTTGCACGGACACACGCAGGCACGTACATGCACACACACTACACACACACACACAGGCACTTCTCTGAAATTCTAATACATCAATTTGGTGTAGTCTGTTTTTGATTCGGCCCATGACTCAGAAATGTAATTTTCTGCTCAACTGAGAGCCTTAATTGAAACGCTGTTCCCCTCCTGGCTATACCTCCTGACGTGAGAAAAGTTACTGTCTGTCAATCTGTCTGTCTACATGGTAACATGAAATAGCTGTGCAAACACACTAGAGATGTAGGATCTTAATTTGATCATCCTGTTGCAGGAGAACCTTCCTGCAAGCAGGACATTTCAAAACGTGTGGTGTATTTGAGTTTTTAAAAGGAAAAGGCTTCTGAAGTTTGTGTTTTCCACTTTGAAATTTCAGACTTGATTTTCCCTTACGATAAATGTATTCACCAATGGAATCCCTGAAGCCCAAGGCAAAAACAAAGCTTGTTTGAATGACTTACTATCTCGTTTGAATGACTTAGTATCTCGTTTGAATGACTTAGTATCTCGTTTGAATGACTTACTATCTCGATCAAACAAAAGATTGTAATTCAAACGAGATACCAAGTCGTTCAAACGAGATACTAAGTCATTTGAACGACCTATCTTGTTTGAATTACTTAAATGTTATTTTGTCTAATTAGGCCTCATTTGTTATGCAGCTTGTCAGACCGTGTCATGGTTGCTGCAGCCATTCATTCGCTGATTCCATCCATGGATATGTTAATTCACTGACAGTTATTTGATAGCATAAAGCAGGGGTGTTTTTGAATGCCAGAACATGTAAGTGGGCGAGTGTCATCACAGATCAGGCCAAAATCCCTGACACTCAAAGAGTGGAAGAGGGGCCGTTATAGAGGCCGGTGTGCGGAATACCTGACGAGACTACGTCGGCGAGAGGATAAACCTCCTCTACCATCCGTTCTATTGGCGAACGTGCAATCACTGGAGAATTAACTGGACGAGCTCCGTTTGACGTTAGCAAGTCACATCTTCATCACTGGCCTTCATCATCGTACCACATTTGTTCACTCTCTCTATTTTTCAACTGCATGATGGCACTAAGACCGCACTCAACAAGCTGTATCAGGCCATATGCAAACAAGAAAATGATCACCCCGAAGTGGCCGGTGATTTTAATGCAAGAAAACTCTTATCTGTCTTAACTCATTTCTACCAGCATGTCAACTGTGCAACTAGAGGAGGAAAAACTCAAGATAAAATTTACTCCACACACAAAGACCCATACAAAGCTCCCCCTTTCCCTCCATTTGGCAAATCTGACCATAACTCTATCCTCCTGATTCCTGCTTAGAAGTAAAAACTCAAACCGGAAGCACCAGTGACGCACTCAACTTCCAATGAAGTGGATGCTAATCGACAGGACTTTTTGTCTCACACAGACTGGAATATGTTCCGGGATTCATCCGATTGAATTGAGGAGTTTACCACATCATTAATAATAAGTGCATCAACAAAGTCCCCCCCACAGTGACCATACGTACATATCCCAAACAGAAGCCATGGATTAGAGGCAACATCTGCACTGAGTTAAAGACTAAAGCTGAAGAAAATGCCCCACTTTCAAGGAGTGGGACATTAATCTGGACGTTTAAGAAATCCCGCTACACCCTCCAACGAACAATCAAAAATGCAAAGCATCAATACAGGACTAAGATTGAATCCTACTACACTGGCTTTGATGCTCGTTGGATGTGGCAGGGCTTGCAAACTATCATGGATTACAAAGGGAAACCCAGCTGCGAGCCTACCAGACGAGCTAAATGCCTTCTATGCTCGCTTTGAGGCAAGCAACACTGAACATGCATGAGAGCACCAGCTATTCCGGATGACTGTGTGATCATGCTCTCTGTAGCCAATGTGTCTTGCCCATTCACCTTCTGAATGTCACATATACTGTACACAATCCATGTCTCAATTGTCTCAAGGCTTAAAAATCATTATTTAACCTGTCTCCTCCCCTTAATCTACAATGATTGAAGTGGTTTTAAAAGGTGACATCAATAAGGGATCATAGCCTTCACCTGGAATTACCTGGTCATGGAAAGAGCAGGTGTTCCTAATGTTTTATACTCAGTGAATATTCTTACGGGGGCCAAATGCTGTCTTTTGTGACAGTCACTTCCTGTGATCATCATAGAGGGGAACAAAAAGCATGCCCATGCTCCATAGAGTCTAGCTTTCAGGAATGGGGTCATAATAGCTCATGGACAAAACGGTTCAAACCCTAGAGCCAAATTCATTGGAAGAAAATAAATTAAACATGCCACATTGGCTTCAGAAACCAACAGAAGATTTGTTTACCACAGTGAGCTGGCAAAGTACTAGGATGTTGTCTCTGGTTTTAAATAGATATCTGAATTTGATAACTGAATCTGAATGCATCTGAGTAGTTGAATATTATGAAACTTAAAATAACTTGAAATTATAGTTTGGAAACTTGATAGACAGGCAATGAATGCAATATCTAATAAAAAAAYWAAAAAAAAMAWAAWAWATATAAAWAAWAAAATAAAAAWAWAAWAWAAAATTGATTGAATATCTACCTTATTGAAACTGAATATGTAAATATTGAACTTGAATATTCAATTACATTTCAATGTAATTTTAAAGTTGAATTCAATATTCATTCAATTGAGTTTCAAATCATGAAATACAAGCTCAATATATGAATTCAATGATTACATTTGTGATTAACAATGATTAAATTATGGAATTCAAATACAATTTCTGTTGGCGCTGAAATTGCTCCATAGCCTATCACAAACCTTTTTTTGTAGGCGGTTCTCTAGTAGGCAAATACAAGCATGTTGTTCACAGGATAAACCTATTTTTTTAGTTAATGAATTTATTGGTGATGATACCAGTAGTGTGTATTCATGGATGCCAAGGGAAGCCAGGCTTCCCCCAAAAAATGTTTACACATAAAAAAAAATATATAATAATAATTATTTATCTTTCGCTTTTCTGTGTTTCATAATTTTCCTTCAATTCGCAAGAGACTGAATGTATCTCACCATTACAAAGCATCCAAATAGCGCCCCTCTGTCTCTGTATGTGTAGGCCATCTATCTGATGGTGTCTGAAAATAGTCAAAAAGAGTATCACCTTGTTGCCAACTGTAGTATTGAATGCAAGGGAAGCCAGCGATCATTTGGCCTCCCTTGATAAAAAAAGTATAAAATTATAGCCAATCAGCGTTGAGCTAAACTGAGTGAGCTCAACTGTGAATTGTCCTGGCGCACCAAAAAAAAGTGTCAAGGGAAGCCAGTTTGGATTTGGCTTCACTTCACAATCAAATCACATTGACCGAAACTTCTTGAATTATTGCATCTCATTGTGTTGTTGTCCTCCGGTGGCTCGCTAACTAAAATTTCCCCTTTCCTTAATTAGCCATCGCTGGAGATAGGGATTTGGACTTGTGGTTTTACTTATTTCTCCGTACTGACCAATGATATAACGGCGATTCTGATCCAACCATAAATTCATACATTGTGCCCCTGGCCCGAGAAGATGAAATGTCAATATGTAGCTACATGTAGATGTAGAAGGCTAATGTTAACTAGCTAACATTACCCATGAAGTTAGGCCAGAGAGCAAGCATTTTAGCCAGGCAGCCTAGGACAACAAAAAATAAAAGTGGATACTGTATGACAGAGTCATAGACTATTTAGTTAACATGAAAGAGAGGATGGCATTGGCGTAGCGTGAGTAAAACAAAATTCTACTTACGGTAACTCTCCGTGGTTCTAAATCAATAGTTGTTTAGTATTCTGAAAATGTCGGAAACATTAACTTGCTTGACCATGCTATAGGTCATGTAACTGTTTGTTACATGCAATATGCTTGTGGACTTCACCTGACAGCTGTTGCTCTCCGGTTTTGTGAAGAAACAAAGGTGTGGTTGAATTTATTCGGCCACTGTGTCTTCTTATTGTCTCGGCCTTAGGACTATATATCACAGTMMCAAGGCATATGAACTAACAGGTTARAGAGCAAACAACYCAATTARCACAACACATAGGTTGTAATATGGCATTTCTTTCTGGTTTGGCTTCCCCTGTGATTTAACCACGCATGGCTGRTGATGGATACTTTAACTGTACGTTTAGGCTATATTAATGTATGTAATTAAGCTTTTACATGTAATATTTTTCTGTCTTTCTAATAATACAAATATTTGATTTGTAGAGAAAATGTTTCACACTCAATGCACATGTAAAGCTTGTTGGTGCTTCTGTGCACAAACCATTTCACCGAGGCAGTTTGAGATGATGTATTCCCTTTTATTTATGAAAAGAAGCTGATACTGGCCCTTTATTATTTACGCTTAATTAAATTCATTTATATTATAGTGTTTCTATTCCAAGAAAAATGAAAAAACATTTTACAGTAGCCTAATGTATTGTCTCCCTAAAACATCCGTTAAAACATTTCAAAATAGAAATGACATATACTGATGTTAGAAAGTAGAATATATCAACTATATATAGGTTACTTTGGGTGGGGCAGCCTAAATCATTACAACCGAATAGGCCTAATTTATCACGARTTAGGATAAGACCCAGTTGCAGAGAGTTTGAATCACAGATGTTTATTGACCAAACAGGAGGCATGCAAAAGACACGTAGAGGGCAGGCAGAGGTCCGTAATCCAGGGCAGAGTCAGTAAGAAACAGAACMGCAGGCAGGTTCGGGGTCAGGGCAGGCAGAATGGTCAAAATTCGGGATGGGAAAAACTAAATTGGGAACGGGAAAAACTAGAAAAACAAGGGCTAGAGAGAAATAGGAGTACTGGAAAAACACAACACAATTATCGGCTTGACGAGACAAGACGAACTGGCAACAGACAAACAGAAAACACAGGTATAAATGCACATTGGACACTTGGAGGAGGGTGGAGACAAGACAGGTGAAACAGATCAGGGTGTGACAAAATTATAGTTAAAGTATAGTGATTAAATTAAAGTATAGTGATTAAAAAAAGGGAAAATTCTAGGCAGAGCATGTTAAACGACTATCTTGTATGAACAACTTTTTTTTTGCCAAGTCGTTCATACAAGATAATAAATTGTTCAAACAAGATACCAAGTTGTTTTAATTATATACTAAGTCATTCAAACGAGATAATTACAAGTCTACAAAAAAACAATTTGCCTTGGGCTTCAGGGCTTCCGTATCAACCCCTACAAAAATGTCCATTAATTATAATCCACATAATAATCCACATTTCCTAACGCTGCTGGATTATTTTCCTGCCGTGGCAAACTGGTTTAAATTACATCTGTAGTGATAGGGATAAAGGAGAGTAGGAGAGGTGAATTTCTTATGAAGAGGTAAGAGTAAGTTAATGGTTTTGGAGTGTCATTATATCCAGAAATGGACTGGCCATAGACACACACGCAGGCACACAAACACACACACACGCAAACACACACACACGCAAACACACACACACACACACACACACACACACACACACACACACACACACACACACACACACGTTATGTTCTTCTATCCACATGGGGACCTAAAATTAAACACACACACACACAGGAGGCCAATAAAATGGTAACATCTTATTATTAATTCAGATACGTACGCAAAGAGACAGCAAACGAGTACTGTATCAGTGCTGCTACCAGAGCGTGTGTGTGTTCCTGAACTCTACCTCTCTGAACTCTACCTCTCTGATCTTTACCTCTCTGAACTCTACCTCTCTGATCTGTACCTCTCTGAACTCTACTTCTCTGAACTCTACCTCTCTGATCTTTACTTCTCTGAACTCTACCTCTCTGAACTCTACTTCTCTGAACTCTACCTCTCTGAACTCTACCTCTCTGACCTCTACTTCTCTGAACTCTACTTCTCTGAACTCTACCTCTCTGAACTCTACCTCTCTGAACTTACTTCTCTGAACTCTACCTTCTCTGAACTCTACCTCTCTGAACTCTACCTCTCTGAACTCTACCTCTCTGAACTCTACCTCTCTGAACTCTACCTCTCTGAACTCTACTTCTCTGAACTCTACCTCTCTGAACTCTACCTCTCTGAACTCTCTCTCTGAACTCTACTTCTCTGAACTCTACTCTCTGAACTCTACTCTCTGAACTCTACCTCTCTGAACTCTAGCTTCTTCTGAACCTACTTCTCTGAACTCTACCTCTCTGAACTCTACCTCTCTGAACTCTACTTCTCTGAACTCTACCTCTCTGAACTCTACCTCTCTGAACTCTACCTTCTAACTCTACCTCTCTGAATCTACTCTCTGAACCTACTCTGAACTCTACTCTCTGAACTCTACTCTCTGAACTCTACCTCTCTGAACTCTACCTCTCTGAACTCTACCTCTCTGAACTCTACAACTCTCTCTCTGAACTCTACCTCTCTGAACTCTACCCTCTCTGAACTCTACCTCTCTGAAACTCTACCTCTCTGAACTCTACTCTCTGGAACTCTACCTCTCTGAACTCTACCTCTCTGAACTCTACCTCTCTGAACTCTACCTCTCTGAACTCTACATCTCTGAACTCTACATCTCTTATTAACCTATATCCAGCCCGCTTAATCTCTGTGAAATGAATTTCGTTTAATTTTAATTGTTTATTTGATAGGGGACCGATACATATAAAACATGCACACACTGGATGATCAAAAGCCAAGTGCATTGCACCGCACCACATGAACTCCTCCATGTAAAATAAATGAGTGGTCCAAGACAGAAAAAGCTCCATTATAACTTGTGCAGACTGACAGACATTAGATAGGAGTAAAATAGTCAGGATGTTTGCCAGTACTTCCATGTCACTATAAAAGTATAGGTAACAGTATAATGGATGTATTTGACATCTGTGTGTCATGAAACAACCACCGTGAATGACGGTTACTGAAAATGTCACGAAGAAGACAATAATTGACAAGGTAGCTTGACCTACAGTATGCTTAGATTCTGAGATGAGCAAGAGGGATAAAGTTGAGTATTAGGGAAAGAAGTATACTGTACTGGTGTCAAGGAAAATCTATGGGAGTTAACAGTACCCATATTCTTTAAGAATGTAGTGGAGTAAAAGTAAAAGTTGTCAAAAATATAAATAGTAAAGTACAGATACCACAAAAAAGTACTAAAGTAGGATTTTAAAGTATTTTTACTGAAGTACTTTACACCCCTGAATGGTCCCATCTCCCCTGTTTCGGATCTACTGAGGAATACTTTGGAAAAAAGCTTTCAGTGGAGCAGTGACCTCGACATTTAACATGTCTTTGATTGAATTGCAGTGCCATTTGATAATCATATCCTGAATGGCTGCCTCAGAAAGGATGTACTCAACGGGTTAGTGTACAAGTAACAGTTTAGAAAAGCTCTTAAAGTAATTGACAGTATTTGAGAGTCAGAGAGAGGTGAAGGACACGAGGGACTCTTTGTAACACTATCCATATCTCTTTGTCTCTCTTTCTTTCTCTACCGCTCTTCATCTCCCCTCTGTATCTCCCCACATGAAAAAATACTTTAGTATACTAGGGTATAAATACTGTTGTGTTTTTGCATACTAAAATCTGTCAGATCGCGACACGTAGCCTAGTGGTTAGAGCATTGGACTAGTAACCGAAAGGTTGCAAGATCAAATCCCCGAGCTGACAAGGTTGTTCTGCCCCTGAACAAGGCAGTTAACTGTTTCTAAGCCGTCATTGAAAATAAGAATTTGTTCTTAACTGACTTGCCTAGTTAAATAAAATTTAAAAAAACACTACTGTGAATATTGTAGTATTACAGTTAACTATAGTATAAATACTGTAGTAAAATGAAACTATTATACACTTTATACCATATTAATTTATGTAGTGTTTTTGTGGATTATAGTATACTGTAGTATTTACTGTTTTTGTGCATTGAAGTATTCTGTTGTATTTACTGCAATGTTTTTGTGGACTGTAATATACTGCAGTATTTACTATAGTGTTTTTTTGTTTTATTATCTTTGACATAGAATTGGAGGCCTTCTATAGTGATGTTATGCTTGATGCTGGAAATCTGAGAACATGCGTTGAAATCGCTAAGTAGTGTACTTCCAAGAAGTGTGTCGATGCCTGTAGCACATGATCAATGACATCCGAAGCTTTGTTTCATCAACCAACCACCTGATTTGGTTTGGTATTGGTTTGGTAGAAGACAAAAAGGCTACGTTGTGCACGCGCTACGGGATGTGGGGCGTCATCTATAATACGTTGTGCGCGCGCTACGGGATGTGGGGCGTCATCTATAATATGTTGTGCACGCGCTACGGGATGTGGGGCGTCATCTATAATACGTTGTGCACGCGCTACGGGATGTGGGGCGTCATCTATAATACGTTGTGCGCGCGCTACGGGATGTGGGGCGTCATCTATAATACGTTGTGCGCGCGCTACGGGATGTGGGGCGTCATCTATAATACGTTGTGCACGCGCTACGGGATGTGGGGCGTCATCTATAATACGTTGTGCGCGCGCTACGGGATGTGGGGCGTCATCTATAATACGTTGTGCGCGCTACGAGATGTGGGGCGTCATCTATAATACGTTGTGCACGCGCTACGGGATGTGGGGCGTCATCTATAATACGTTGTGCACGCGCTACGGGATGTGGGGAGTCATCTATAATACGTTGTGCGCGCGCTACGGGATGTGGGGAGTCATCTATAATACGTTGTGCACGCGCTACGGGATGTGGGGCGTCATCTATAATATGTTGGCTGCTCTAAATTCTTGACCAACCACTAGTGTACACTGTGTTGATCAACGTCTCCGGTAAAGAACCTTTTTTCTACATAATTGCTGGAAAACCTCAATGCTTCAGGAATTGTATTTCCCCATAGCTTTCTCCTTGAGGAAACCTAATTGAGAAATACTAAAAGAGCAAATGCTTCATAAACTGTAGTTCAGCGCATCTGCTCTTTTCTATATTCTGTACGGAACACAATAGTCWATACTTGGCATGTAGGTTTCTCACTTATGGGTGGCACAAATTGGGATATGGTGAAGGGGAATGGGTAGGGCGTATGCAAATTCATTAAATACTGTAGTGTTTACTTTAGTTAAAAAAGCTGTGTTTTTGCACACTTCAGTGTTTTTTGAGGAGATTACTGTAATATTTACTACAGTGTTTTTTTGTGGATAATACTGTAGCATTTACTATAGTATTCTACAGTATACTATAATCTATAGTAAATACTACAAATGATCGAGGGATACTACAGTGTGTAGTATAGTATTCAACAGTATAGTACAGTTTACTACAAACTTCTTTAGCAAGTATAGTATCTCCGTATCTTTCTCTCTCTCCATCTTTCTACCGTCTACCTCCCTCACTGTCACGATCGTTAAAATGAGTGGACCAAGATGCAGCGTAGTATGGTTCCATCCTCTTCATTTTGAAGTGAAACTCAAAGAAAACAATAAATGCAAAACGAAACGTGAAGCTGCTATAGTGCTCACAGGCAACTATACATAGTCAAGATCCCACAAAGCACAAAGGGGAAATGGCTGCCTAAATATGATCCCCAATCAGAGACAACGATAAACAGCTGCCTCCGATTTGGAACCATACCAGGCCAACATATAAATATAATCACCTAGATGTCACACCCTAATCACACCTCGACCTAACCAACATAGAGAATAAAAAGCTCTCCATGGTCAGGGCGTGATAGTACCCCCCCCCAAAGGCGCGGACTCCGACCGCAAAACCTGACTCAATAGGGGAGGGACCGGGTGGGCATCTACCGTTGGGGGCGGCTCCGGACCATGGATCGTCGCCGGATGCTTCGGACCGTGGATCGTCGCCGGGGGCTCCGGGCCGTGGATCGTCGCCGGAGGAACCGGACCGTGGATCGTCGCCGGAGGCTCCGGACCGTGGATCGTCGCCGGAGGAACCGGAACGTAGATCGTCGCCGGGGACTCCGGACCGTGGATCGTCGCCGGAGGCTCCGGACCTTGGATCGTTGCCGGGGACTCCGGACCGTGGATTGTCGCCGGATACTCCGGACCGTAGATCGTTGCCGGGGACTCCGGACCGTAGATTGTTGCCGGGGACTCCCGGACAGTGGATCGTAGCCGGAGGCTCCGGACTGGGAACCCTCGCAGGAGGCTCTGGACTGCCGACCGTCGCTGGAGGCTCTGGACTGCCGACTGTCGCTAGAGGCTCTGAACTGCCAACCGTCGCAGGAAGCTCTGGACCGCCGACCATCGCTGAAGACTCTGGACCGCAGACCGTCGCTGGAAGCTCTGGACCGCAGACCGTCACTAGAGGCTCCGGACCGCCGACCATCGCTGGTGGTTCCGGACCGTGGACCGTCTCAGGAGGTTCCGGACCGTGGACCGTCTCAGGAGGTTCCGGACCGTGGACCGTCTCAGGAGGTTCCGGACCGTGGTCCGTCTCAGGAGGTTCCGGATCGTGGACCGTCGTTGGAGGTTCCGGACTGTGGACCGTTGCCGGTGGTTCCGGACTGGGTAACGTTGCCGGAAGCTCCGGACTGGGAACTGTCGCCGGAAGCTCCGGACTGGGAACTGTCGCCGGAAGCTCTGGACTGGGAACTGTCGCCGGAAGCTCTGGATTGGGAAATGTCGCCGGAAGCTCTGGCCTGTGGAGGCGCACTGGAGGCCTGATGCGTGGGGCCGGTACAGGTGGCACCGGGCTGGTGACACGCACCTCAGGGCGAGTGCGGAGAGGAGGCACAGGACGTACTGGACTGTGGAGGCGCACTGGAGGCCTGATGCGTGGGGCCGGTACAGGTGGCACCGGGCTGGTGACACGCACCTCAGGGCGAGTGCGAGGAGCAGGTACAGGACGTACTGGACTGGACTGGGGACACGCACTCCAAGGAGAGTGCGAGGAGCAGGTACAGGACGTACCTGTCTGGGAAGGCACACTTGAGGGAGAGTGCGAAGAGCAGGATCAGGACGTACCGGGCTGTGGAGGTGCACTGGAGACARGGTGCGTAGAACCGATACACATTGTACTGGAACGATGACACTCTTCACACGGTGAGTACGAGGAATTGGAACAGGACGTACTGGGCTGTGAAGGTGCACTGGAGACCTGGTGCGTATAGCCGGCAACAATTGTACCGGTACTTTAACACACTTCTCAGGACGAGTACGGGGAGTTGGCACAGGACGTACTGGGCTGGGAAGGGTACTGGAGACCTGGTGCGTATAGCCGGCATCACTTGTACCGGAACTTTAACACACTTCTCAGGATGAGTACGGAGAGCTGACTCAGGTGGCTTTAAATAAATCACAAGCTCCTTAGGGCAAACGTTGTGCATCCTCCACCAATTCAATAACTCTCTCATTTCTCTCTCCTCCACATTCTCCCTCAACCCACTGARAGTCTCTGGTTCACTCCCCTCAACTTTCGCCGCCCACTCCTCGCTCAATCTGTCCCAATATTCCCCCTCGGTCTCTGACTCACCCCTCAGCGTCTCCGACCACTCCGTGTGCCCCCCCAATTCTTTTTTGAGGCTGCCTCTTGGGTTTCCGTCGTGYCCGCGAACCCCGGTGTTGTCGTTGTTGTTCCCTCGCTGCCTCCGCCTGCTTCCATGGCAGGCTTCTGTCTCCTGCCATAATCTCTTCCCACGTCCAGGATGTCCTCCACTCCTGGCTTTCCTCCTGGGCAAGCTGCTTGGTCCTTTGTTGGTGGGATCTTCTGTCACGATCGTTATAATGAGTGGCCCAAGATGCAGCCTGGTATGGTTCCATCCTCTTTATTTTGAAGTGAAACTCAGAGAAAATAAATGCAAAACGAAATGTGAAGCTGCTATAGTGCTCACAGGCAACTATACATAGTCAAGATCCCACAAAGCACCAAGGAGAAATGGCTGCCTAAATATGATCCCCAATCAGAGACAACGATAAACAGCTGCCTCTGATTGGGAACCATACCAGGCCAACATAGAAATATAATCACCTAGATGTCCAACCCTAGTCACACCCCGACCTAACCAACATAGACATTCACTCTTTCTCCTTCTCTTCCTCCTTCCCTCTTTCTCTTGCTCTCTCTGTTTCTCACTCTTTCTCAATACCGCTCTCCCTCTTTCTCTCTCCCTCTCTCTCTCTCTCTCTCTGTCTCTCACTTTTGCATTGACAAACAAACACAATCTCACACTAAAAAGCTTTTTGGTGTTCTGGCTACTGAGATTTTAATTTAAAATGCAGGTTTGACACACACTCCCACACACACACATACCGCTATTTCATTTCATACTTAATGCACCACTGTATAAATCTCAGATGCATATGTGGGTGTGTGTGTGTGTGTGTGTGTGTGTGTGTGTGTGTGTGTGTGTGTGTGTGTGTGTGTGTGTGTGTGTGTGTGTGTGTGTGTGTGTGTGTGTGTGTGTGTGTGTGTGTGTGTGTGTGTGTGTGTGTGTGTGTGTGTGTGTGTGTGTGTGTGTGTGTGTGTGAGAAAGAGAAAACAAAATGGCGTCGACAGAGAGGGATGCCTGGCTTCTAGCTCTTAGGAAACTTTGCAGTATTTTTTTTACATATTACTTACATTATTAGCCAAGATTTTTTTTGTGTCATTACATACAGCCTTAAAGAACTATTGGATATCAGAGCGGCGGAACCACCACTACAAGCATTACGACCAGGAATACGACTTTCCCCAAAGCGGATCCTTTGTTCCATCCCCAAGGGCAATTGAACTGACTCCAGAGGCCGACCCAAAACAATGCCAGAGGTACTCGGTGTGGTCTTCTAGTCCGACTTAGGAGGTGCGCACACCACCCACAGCTTCCGAGTGTATTACTCGCTAATGTTCAGTTTTTGGATAATAAAATTGATGATTTCTAGGCAAGGGTTTCTTTCCAGAGAGACATCAGGGATTGTAACGTACTCTATTTCACGTAAACATGGTGTCACGCCCTGACCTTAGAGAGCCTTTTATGTCTCTATTTGGTTTGGTCAGGGTGTGATTTGGGGTGGGCATTCTATGGTTTTGTTTTCTATGATTTTGTATTTCTATGTTTTGGCCGGATCTGGTTCTCAATCAGGGACAGCTGTCTATAGTTGTCTCTGATTGGGAACCATACTTGGGAAGCCCTTTTCCCTCCTTTCTTTGTGGGAAGTTGTCTTTGTTTGTGGCACTATAGCCTTAAGCTTCACGGTTGTTTTTGTATTGTTTATTGTTTTTGTCGCCGTCATCCTAAATAAAAGGAATATATACGCTCACCAAGCTGCACCTTGGTCCTCTTCATTCGACGGCCGTGACACATGGCTCTCTCTTGGGATATACTGTCTGAGTCGGTCCAGCCAGTTGGGTTCTCAGTTCATCGCGCAGACAGGAATAAAGGATGGGCGGGTATGTTTCATGATTAACGACTCATGGTGTAATTGCGATAACATACAGGACCTCAAGTCCTGACCAAGAATACCTCACAATCAAATGCTGATCGTAATATCTCCCAAGAGAAATTTCTTCTGTTATAGTCACGGCTATATATATCCCCTTCAATCCGATACCACGATGGCACTCAAAGAACTTTGAGAACTTTATGCAAACTGAAAAACAGATATCCTGGGGCAGCATTTATTGTGGCTGGGGATTTTAACAAATGTGTGGAAAAGGCTGCCGAAGTTCTATCAACACATCGACTGTAGTACACACGCTGCTAAAACACTCAACCACTGCTACACCAACTTCCGGGATGTCTACAAGAACCCCCCCCCCCCCCTCCTTTCGGCAAATCTGACCACAAATTCATTTTGCTCCTCCCTTCCTTTAAACTCAAACAGTATAGACGTCAGTATAGAGTCAAAGTGGAGTCGCAATTCAACGGCTCAGACACGAGACGTATTTGGCAGGGTCTACAGACAATCACGGACACCAAAAGGAAAACCAGCCACGTCGCCTACACTGACGTCTTGCTTCCGGACAAGCTGAACACCTTCTCGCTGCTTTGAGGAAACAGTGCACCGACGCAGGCCGCTACCCAGGACTGTGGGCTCCTCTCTCCGTGGCCGAACGTGAGTAAGACATTTAAATGTGTTAACCCTCGCAGGGCTGCCGGCCCAGACGGCATCCCTAGCCGCGTCCTCAGAGCATGTGCAGACCAGCTGGCTGGTGTGTTTACGGACATATCAATCTCTTCCTGTCCCAGTCAGCTGTCCCCACTTGCTTCAAGATGACCATCATTGTTCCTGTAGCCAAGAAAGCAAAGGTAAGTGAACTAAAGTTCTGTCATCATGAAGTGCTTTGAGAGACTAGTCAAGGATCATATCACCTCTACCTTATCTTGTCCCTCTAGACCCACTTCAATTTGCTTACCGCCCCAATAGATCCACAGACGATGCAATCGCCATCACACTGCACACTGCCCTTCCTATCAGGACAAGAGGAATACCTACAGTGGGCAAAAAAGTATTTAGTCAGCCACCAATTGTGCAAGTTCTCCCACTTAAAAAGATGAGAGAGGCCTGTCATTTTCATCATAGGTACACTTCAACTATGACAGACAAAATGAGACATAAAAATCCAGAAAATCACATTGTAGGATTTTTTATGAATTTATTTGCAAATTATGGTGGAAAATAAGTATTTGGTACCTACAAACAAGCAAGATTTCTGGCTCTCACAGACCTGTAACTTCTTCTTTAAGAGGCTCCTCTGTCCTCCACTCGTTACCTGTATTAATGGCACCGTTTTGAACTTTGTATCAGTATAAAAGACACCTGTCCACAACCTCAAACATTCACACTCCAAACTCCACTATGGCCAAGACCAAAGAGCTGTCAAAGAACACCAGAAACAAAATTGTAGACCTGCACCAGGCTGGGAAGACTGAATCTGCAATAGGTAAGCAGCTTGGTTTGAAGAAATCAACTGTGGGAGCAATTATTAGGAAATGGAAGACATACAAGACCACTGATAATCTCCCTCGATCTGGGGCTCCACGCAAGATCTCACCCCGGGGGTCAAAATGATGAGCAAAAAAAAACGGTGAGCAAAAATCCCAGAACCACATGGGGGGACCGAGTGAATGACCTGCAGAGAGCTGGGACCAAAGTAACAAAGCCTACCATCAGTAACACACTACGCCGCCAGGAACTCAAATCCTGCAGTGCCAGACGTGTCCCCCTGCTTAAGCCAGTACATGTCCAGGCCCGTCTGAAGTTTGCTAGAGAGCATTTGGATGATCCAGAAGAAGATTGGGAGGATTCAGATGAAACCAAAATAGAACTTCTTGGTAAAAACTCAACTCGTCGTGTTTGGAGGACAAAGAATGCTGAGTTGCATCCAAAGAACACCATACCTACTGTGAAGCATGGGGGTGGAAACATCATGCTTTGGGGCTGTTTTTCTGCAAAGGGACCAGGACGACTGATCATGTAAAGGACAGAATGAATGGGGCCATGTATCGTGAGATTTTGAGTGAAAACCTCCTTCCATCAGCAAGGGCATTGAAGATGAAAAGATCATCAAGGACAACAACCACCCGAGCTACTGCCGCTATCGTCGAAAAGGCGAGGTCAGACAGGTGCATCAAAGCTGGACCGAGAGACTGAAAAACACCTTCTATCTCATGCCATCAGACTGTTAAATAGCCATCACTAGCACATAGAGGCTGCTGCCTATATACATAGACTTGAAATCACTGGCCACTTAAAAAATTGCACACTAGTCACTAGGAACCATTTATGATGTTATTTCGTATTTCTGTGGAAAATGTTTAGTACTATTTTCCGCCCTCATTGCAGGCGCTGTCTCGCTATAACGTAAGCTGTATGTCGTACTAAAGTTATTTTTAGAATTCTAACACGGCGATTGCATTAAGAACTAGTGTATCTTTCATTTGCTGTACAACAGTATTTTTTAGTAAAGTTTATGATGAGTTATTTGATTAGATTAGGTGAGTGTCAGAAATATATCCGGATAATTTTGTGCAGTTTGGCTACGTATTCACATTGTAAAACACAATTTGTACCGCTAAATATGCACATTTTCAAACAAAACATATATGTATTGTGTAACATGATGTTATAGGACTGTCATCTGATGAAGTTTGTCAAGGTTAGTGAATAATTTTATATCTTTTGCTGGTTTTTTGCGATCGCTACCTTTGCGGTGAATGAATGCGGTTGTGTGGTTGGCTATTGTGGTACGCTAATATAATGCTATATTGTGTTTTCGCTGTAAAACACTTAAAAAATCTGAAATATTGGCTGGATTCACAAGATGTTTATCTTTCATTTGCTGTACACCATGTATTTTTCATAAATGTTTTTATGATGAGATTTAGGTATTTCATGTTGCTCTCTGTAGTTATTCTTGCTGCTTCGGTGCTATTTGTGATTGTAGCTGCAATGTAAAACTATGATTTATACCTGAAATATTGCAAATTTTTTGAACAAAACATAGATTTATTGTATAACATGTTATAAGACTGTCATCTGATGAAGTTGTTTCTTGGTTAGTGACTAATTCTATCTCTATTTGGGGGTTTTGTGCAAGCTACCTGTGCTGTGAAAGAAATGTCTGTGCTTTTTTGTATTTGGTGGTGAGCTAACATAAATATACGTGGTGTTTTCGCTGTAAAACATTAAAAAAATCGCACATGTTGGCTGGATTCACAAGATGTTTATCTTTCATTTGCTGTATTGGACTTGTTAATGTGTGAAAGTTAAATATTAAAAAAATATATTTTTTGAATTTCGCGCGCTGCCTTTTCAGTGGAATGTGGGGGGGGGGGATTCCGCTAGCGGAACCCCGGGGCTAGAAAGGTTAATAATGTTTACATGTCTTGCATTACTCATCTCCTTTGTATATACTGTATTCTATACATTTCTACTGTATCTTAGTCTATGCCACTCTGACATTGCTAGTCCATATATTTATATATTGTTATTTCCTTTCCTTTCCTTTGATTTGTGTGTATTGGGTATACAGTTGAAGTCGGAAGTTTACATAGACCTCAGCCAAATACATTTAATCTCAGTTTTTCACAATTCRTGACATTTAATCCTGGTAAAAATTCCCGGTCTTACGTCAGTTAGGATCACCACTTGTGAAATGTCAGAATAATAGTAGAGAGAATAATTCAATTCAGCTTATATTTCTTTCATCACATTCCCAGTGGGTCAGAAGTTTACATACTCAATTAGTATTTGGTAGGATTGCCTTTAAATTCTTTAACTTGTGTCAAACGTTTCGGGTAGCCCTCCACAAGCTTCCCACAATAACTTGGGTGAATTTTGGCCCATTCCTCCTGACAGAGCTGATGTAACTGAGTCAGGTTTGTAGGCCTCCTTGCTCGCACACGCATTTTCAGTTCTGCCCACAAATTTTCTATAGGGTTGAGGTCAGGGCTTTGTGATAGCCACTCCAATACCTTGACTTTGTTGCCACAACTTTGAAGGTATGCTTGGGGTCATTGTCCATTTGGAAGACCCATTTGCGACCAAGCTTTAACTTCCTGACTAATGTCCTGAGATGTTGCTTCAATATATCCACATCATTTTCCTGCCTCATGATGCCATCTATTTTGTGAAMTGCACCAGTCCCTCCTGCAGCAAAGCACCCCCAAAACATGATGCTGCCACACCCGTGCTTCACGGTTGGGATGGTGTTCTTCAGCTTGCAAGCCTCCTTTTTCCTCCAAACATAATGATGGCCAAACAGTTCTATTTTTGTTTCATCAGATCAGAGGACATTTCTCCAAAAAGTACAATCTTTGTCCCCATGTGCAGTTGCAAACCGTAGTCTGGCTTTTTTATTGCGGTTTTGGAGCAGTGGCTTCTTCCTTGCTGAGCTGCCTTTCAGGTTATGTCAATATAGGACTCGTTTTACTGTTTCCTCCAGCATCTTTACAAGGTCCTTTTCTTTTGTTCTGGGATTGATTTGCAATTTTTGCACCAAAGTACGTTCATCTCTAGGAGACAGAACACATCTCCTTCCTGAGAAGTATGACGGCTGTGTGGTCCCATGGTGTTTAAACCTGCATACTATTTGTTTGTACAGCTGAACGTGGTACCTTCAGGCATTTGGAAATTGCTCCAAGAATGAACCAGACTTGTGAAGGTCTACAATTTTTTTCTGAGGTCTTGAGTGATTTCTTTTGATTTTCCATGATGTCAAGCAAAGAGGCACTGAGTTTGAAGGTAGGCCTTGAAATACATCCACAGGTACACCTCCAATTGACTCAAATGATGTCAATTAGCCTAACAGAAGCTTCTAAAGCCATGACATCATTTTCTGGAATTTTCCAAGCTGTTTAAAGGCACAGTCAACTTAGTGTATGTAAACGTCTGACCCACTGGAATTGTGATACAGTGAAATAATCTGTCTGTAAACAATTGTTGGAAAAATTACTTGTGTCATGCACAAAGTAGATGTCCTAACCGACTTGCCAAAACTATAGTTTGTTAACAAGAAATTTGTGGAGTGGTTGAAAAACAAGTTTTAATGACTCCAACCTAAGTGTATGTAAACTCCGACTTCAAATGTATGTTGTGAAATGGTTAGATATTACTTTTAGATATTACTGCAATGTCGAGGCTAGAAACACAAGCATTTCGCTACACCCCGCAGTAACACTCTGCTAAGCACGTGTATTTGACCAATAAAATGTGATTTTATTTGTGTGTGTGTGTGTGTGTGTGTGTGTGTGTGTGTGTGTGTGTGTGTGTGTGTGTGGTGTGAACTCGAAGTGCACTGACAGGAACAAAGCTCCTTGCTGTTTGATCTCTTCTTTAGAAGTCCCAGTCTCGGAGACACAAAAAGAATAAAGCCCTCTGTCACAGAGTGTTGCCTTGGGAACACCTGTACACAGACATCCCAGAGAGGCTATTACACTGCATGGCTTTTCACACTACAGAGCCGAGCCAGGCTGTACTTGGCTGGCTGGCCTGGTTATGCTCAGACAAATAGTTGCTGGAACCTTGCTGAAAAGGAAAATATCAGTGCCAGCAAAGTACGGTTTAGGTCGACCCTATACTGTGAAAAGGGTCTGTCCTTCATCCCTGCAATCTAGAAGATGTAGATATTCACAGAACATGTGATGCCTAACTGATGTCTAACAAAACTGTCAACGTCAATGACAAAACATACCCGGTTCATTTGCAGTAGTCTCTGTCACTATGCTACAGAAGTGGTCATATGTGACAGAAGTCTGGTGCCTTCTAGATCAGTTTCTGGTATTTTACTGTATGCATCCCCAGCCTGGTGTCATAACAATGTGGGTGTGATTTCTCCAATCTGTCCATCTTGCCCTCTGCTGTGTGGTAGCGTCTGTCTCCCCTGTCTTAATCAAAGATCAGTATGTGTGTGTGTGTGTGTGTGTGTGTGTGTGTGTGTGTGTGTGTGTGTGTGTGCTATAGTGTGTCTCCCCTATCTTTTTTTAAGGGGTAGATCAGCTTTAATATTGCCGCTAGATTGTGGCTTCCATCAATCTTATTGTCTTCATAATTTCCAATCCTCCATATATTTTTTTGTAAATATTATTTTCCCCTAACGCTACCACCCCTCTCCTAATTGAAGTAAACTAACGGACAACAACACTTAGGCTTCTACTTCCAGCTTATACATACTACAGTTGAAGTCAGAAGTTTACATACACCTTAGCCAAATACATTTAAACTCAGTTTTTCACAATTCCTGACATTTAATCCCAGTAAAAATTTGTTTTAGGTCAGTTAGGATCACCACTTCATTTAAAGAATATGACATGTCAGAATAATAGTAGAGAGAATGATTTATTTCAGCTTTTATTTCTTTCATCACATTCTCAGTGGGTCAGAAGTTTACATACACTCAATTAGTATTTGGTAGTATTGCCTTTAAATTGTTGAACTTAGGTCAAACGTTTCGGGTAGCCTTCCACAAGCTTCCCACAATAAGTTGGGTGAATTTTGGATCATTCCTCCTGACAGAGCTTGTGTAACTGATTCAGATTTGTAGGCCTCCTTGCTCGTGCACGCTTTTTCAGTTCTGCCAACAAATTTTCTATAGGATTGAGGTCAGGGCTTTCTGATGGCCACTCCAATACCTTGACTTTGTTGTCCTTAAGCCATTTTGTCACAACTTTGGAAGTATGCTTGGGGTCATGGTCCATTTGGAAGACCCATTTGCGACCAAGCTTTAACTTCCTGACTGATGTCCTGAGATGTTGCTTCAATATATCCACATCATTTTCCTCCCTCATGATGCCATCTATTTTGTGAAGTGCGCCAGTCCCTCCGGCAGCAAAGCATCCCCCACAACATGATGCTGCCACCCCCATGCTTCAAGGTTGGGATGGTGTTCTTCAGCTTGCAAGCCTCCCCCTTTTTCCTCCAAACATTATGGCCAAACAGTTCTATTTTTGTTTCATCAGACCAGAGGACATTTCTCAAAAAAGTACGATCTTTGTCCCCATGTGCAGTTGCAAACCGTAGTCTGGCTTTTTTATGGCGGTTTTGGAGCAGTGGCTTCTTCCTTGCTGAGCTGCCTTTCAGGTTATGTCTATATAGGACTCGTTTTACTGTGGATATAAATAATTTTGTACCTGTTTCCTCCAGCATCTTCACAAGGTCCTTTGCTGTTGTTCTGGGATTGATTTGCACTTTTCGCACCAAAGTACGTTAATCTCTAGGAGACAGAACGCATCTCCTTCCTGAGCGGAATGATGGCTGTGTGGTCCCATGGTGTTTATACTTGCGTACGATTGTTTGTACAGATGAATGTGGTACCTTCAGGCATTTGGAAATTGCTCCCAAGGATGAACCAGACTTGTGGAGGTCTACAATTTTTTCTGAGGTCTTGAGTGATTTCTTTTGATTTTCCCATGATGTCAAGCAAAGAGGCACTGAGTTTGAAGCTAGGCCTTGAAATACATCCACAGGTACACCTCCAATTGACTCAAATGAGGTCAATTAGCCTAACAGAAGCTTCTAAAGCCATGACATCATTTTCTGGAATTTTCCAAGCTGTTTAAAGGCACAGTCAACTTAGTGTATGTAAACTTCTGACCCATTGGAATTGTGATACAGTGAAATAATCTGTCTGTAAACAATTGTTGGAAAAATGACTTGTGTCATGCACAACGTAGATGTCCTAACCGACTTACCAAAACTATAGTGTGTTAACAAGAAATTTGTGGAGTGGTTGAAAAATGAGTTTTTATGACTCCAACCTAACTGTATGTAAACTTCCGACTTCAACTGTATATTTTACAGACAATGTCCCTTGTCTTAGTCAGGGCTTTACTCTTCAATCTGAAAGCTAAGACATCAGGAATCAGATGGTTGACACCAGGATTCAGCTGATTGGGCTTCCAGAGTTTAAGGCAGGACATTTTAAGTGAGTGTTACTCTCAGGTGTAAGCTGTCTAATGCACAGTGTTTGGCTACTGAGAGAGAAAATGTGTGTGTGTGTTGCAGAGAAAGAGTGTGGTGTGTGATGTGTGTGTGTGTGTGTGTGTGGTGTGAGAGAGTGTATGACACAACCATTGCAGATCATTTAAATGTCACAGATTCACAAGGAGAGGGATCAAAGACATCAGGAGACTTAGATCTCAGATTCGAAAGACAAAATATGTATCATCATCATCATCATCATCATCATCATCACCGAGTATGTTTACAAATGTGCAGTTCTGGCAGTTCTGCTGTTCAAGAACATACATTCCATTCACCCACAGAATATTCCATTGCAGCATTCTATTGTACTCATAACAACATCTCATAACAGTATCTAACACAATGTTATTCAAGGTGAATCATCGACATGCATAACCTCCCCAGCTCGGGAACAAAAACAATAAGAAAGGCAGTGTGGCGGCCAGTGGCGCTGTTTTTTCCCTACTGCGGATCCCTACTGCGGATTCCCTACTGCGGATTCCCTACTGCGGAAACCCTACTGCGGATTCCCTAATGCGGATCCCTACTGCGGATCCCTACTGCGGATTCCCTACTGCGGATTCCATCTTTAAGATTCAGTTGAAATGCATCCAGTCAATGGAACCAGCAAGTGGCCATGATCATTATCACATGCCTAATGATACAATACTTAGCTTGAAGATATTTGGAGACTGAAATGTCATTGTGTTTGCTGCAGCGTTTGTCTCTATGTTCATATACAGTACATGAGTGAGACATTTATTTGAGCTTACAAGGTCTCTCAGCGAACTGGTGTGTCTTCATAGCTCATAGAAGGAGAGTCAATGTGATGATTGTCCTCCCCATACACTGAACTGTAGCTATAAAGTATGAATCAGTTAGCGTGTCCTGAGATGCCGTCTTACTATAACATTGCAGGCAACGTTGGGAGAACTTTACAGCTACGTTGTCTCAAGGTTAACACAATGCTGCCATGCTTGTATGGTCGCCTTCCTCGATCATTTAGGGTCAAATTTAAGTTAATGTTCAAGTTAAACTTCAGATGCAACACTTATTCAGATTCTGATTCAGCTCCAACCCTGTCTTGTGTACTCTCCTCAACTCGTGTGTCCAAGTTGAGTTAGTTTGACCATTTTCAAAAATGGATTTCACATTTGGGTTCCAAGAAAGTCCTAGGGAAATATGTGGTCCCAAGACAACCCAGGAACAGGCATGTAGAATGAGGCTTCAATACTGCTACATTTCTATGGAGTGTGTTGCTATTTCAACCCAGCAGGCAAAGCTCGTTGTAATGACGTTGTTGGTTATAATATGGTTGTAATCAAGTCTTTTCAACCCATTTTGCCCACTGGGAATGTTGTTTAGCAGACAGAAAGGATCAACCATTATGCCATTTCTACCATACATATTTAATATATCTGTGTCACGGTTGTAATAATCGTTTACCTTACCACTCATTATCATAATGACAACTCAACAAAGGTCATGATGTGATGTGTTTCACCCTATCAATACAAAACTCTTAGTAACACTTTATTTAGATAGTCCATCTGTAGATGCTCTACAGACTATCTACAGACTCAGTAATATTTCAACTAACTATCTTCTAACCCTAACCTTAACCCTAACCCTTATTCTAAACCTAACCCTAACCTTATTCCTTACCCTAACCCTAATCTTAACCCTAACCCTTATTCTAAACCTAACCCTAACCTTATTCCTTACCCTAACCCTAATCTTAACCCTAACCCTTATTCTAAACCTAACCCTAACCTTATCCCTTACCCTAACCCTAATCTTAACCCTAACCCTTATTCTAAACCTAACCCTAACCTTATCCCTAACCCTAACCCTTATTCTAAACCTAACCCTAACTGTAACCTTAGCAAGCTGTTTCTTATCAACCCATAGTTTGTTGATAGTATGACCATCTGTTGAGAACATATAGATGGACTATCCAAATAAAGTGTGACCAAACTCTTAACGGGTCTAGAAAACCACACAATTGTTTTACCCACATATTTACAGAAAACAAAAAATGTTTTTGCTTCATTAAAACCCATACCTCGAAACTCACATTGACATGGTTGTTTAAAAGTCCTGATTGCAGAAAAACCCTTCCCTGCCATTCAAGACAGAAACAGAGTATCCAATCAGGTCAAAAAGATTCAAGACAGAAACAGAGAATCCAATCAGGTCAAAAACATTCAAGACAGAAACTGTGAAATCTGTTAAAACGCAAAGCAAAAAGAAAGTTTTTTTAATGTGTTCACCACTTCACAGGGGAAAAATACATTAAACTCTCAACAACATCAACAAACAGAAAAATGGCATAGCATGGAACTGTGTCCTTTTAAAGGCAAGTGTGTTTGTTGTCTTGCCTTTTTAGAACGATACGATTTACCAGTAGCTAGAGATGCCCATGACAAACATAGGTTGGTGGTAACCGTTAGATAGATCACGTAAGAGTTTGACTAAAACCATGGAAACGCCACGCACGTGTCCTCCGTGGAGGATAGATCTAGAATCTCCTCATTGTCCCCCAGGAAAATGAGCCTAAATTTAGTCTATTGTATATATGTGTATATTTCACACTATGTTGAGGTCAAAATAAAAGTATAATGCTTGTATGGTTTTAACCTCGAATACATGTTCATTTCATCGCCATCAATCAACTGCATTACACGTCAACTTCCACCACCACCAGCTATGCTCCACCATTACCAGCTTATCCGAACGGGAGTCACTAGTTAGCAAATAAATATGTAAACCTGAAAAGGACAACTTCTAAATATTATGCAGCAAAACAGCCAAATACTGTATATCCAAATCAGATTTTAGTAACTACATTGTTGGCCTGTTAGAACACATCATTTATGACGGATTTGACAAATAATAACTTTGTCGGATCAGCATTTTTGAATGAGTGCCAATGACGGCGTCCTTGTGCTGTCTCCAACGGTCTGGGTTCCATTGATGTCTTACCATATGTTTTGGTAGTGGCAGAGTTACTTCTCATGGCTTTCTCAAGGTAAACAATAACACTTTGTTACTGAGGGCCACCAACCTGAATACAGGTTTACAGCTTTATTCCAGTGAGTCCAGGGAACTGCAAACTGACTCTAGATCAGAATGCTCTAAAAACAAATGGTGTCGTCTCATATATGGTTTCAGAGAAAAGGGATTCTGACTGACACTGTCTCGTGTCTATGACATCATTAATCACAGAGGTACTATATAGGAATGTTTAATGAACCATAGATACTGACCCTTAGTTTAAAAGAACTATGTGGTTGTTTAAAGTTACAATCTGTTACTTTCAATTCCAGTCCGAAGTGCTGCCACTGAACTTGTGTATATAAAGTGAAGAGAGTGTTTACCTAACCGGTAGATTTTTGTTTAGCGTCTTGGCCAAGCGTGTTTGCAATACATCGAGTAGCCACTGAGGACATTCAAGTTACAGATTGTATCCTTAAAACGTTGTATTCAAATGAATTGACTTTATATCGCTCTGAATAGAAGTGTCACATACAATGCATATCCCTGTCTATCTGGGTTGAATGATCAGTCATTTAGTGACAAATTCAGGACATCGGCTACCACTTTAAAAATGGCTGTGTTACAGTTTGTATTACATAGGCACCAAAGACTGTCTGGCATCACCCAAAGCTGGGAAACCTTTCAATTGGCTGACATATTTGTCTTTCCTCTCCCTGTTTCTGCATGGAACTGCGTGCCGAAAACATAGTTGAATATCTAAACGTATGTAGACATACGTTACATTTGCATATATTTACTATAGATATCAATATATGTTTATGAGCTACTCACTGAGCACCGAAGCTGTTGCACAGATAACTTCCAGGCGTTTAGAAAATATATTGTATGAATATATTTATTATATATTTGTATACATAGTAGTGTATGTATTGCAGCCCTGACCCTCTGGACTGATATAGTGGTGATGAGTTTGTTTCTTGTACTCTATGACTATCATTGTAACGGATATCACCGCTCTGGGTAACACTGACATCACTTAGTTAGATTGTAGGATTGTGGTTCACAAAAGGAGTCTCTATAGTACACTGCTTTTTAAAAGAGCCCTATGGGCCCTCGTCAGAAGAAGTGCACTATAAACGGAATAGGGTGCCATTTGGGACGCACCCAAACTGCATGGCGATCGCTAGCAATATCCAATGGTTTTCTGACTGCTGCGGGGTCAAAGTACACATATCAAACACTCAGTAACCTCCAAGACATCGTAGATTAAAAACAACTCATACACACACACACACACACACACACACACACACACACACACACACACACACACACACACACACCACACACACACACACACACACACACACACACACACACACACACACACACACACACACACACACACAGAGAGGAGACACATGTACACACACACACAGAGAGAGAGACACATGTACACACACACAGAGAGAGACACATGTACCACACAGAGAGACGCACGTACACACACAGAGACGCACGTACGTACACACACACACACACACACACACACACACACACACACACACACACACACACACACACACACACACACACACACACACACACACACCCAAACACACCACACACACACACACACCACACACACACACACCACACACACACACACACACACACACACACACACAGGCTTAGAGTCCTAAGCCATCTGTAGAAGTCTCTCAGTCTTCCAAAATTCCACAACCAATATTATTTTCGTTTTAAAATGCTCTGTTTTCCCAAGTTTAGTATTCCCATTTTCCCATTCTCCACATGTCCACAGGTCTCTGGTTCCAGTGCTTCACTGCTGGACCTGCTTCAAGCTGAAATAGAGGAGAGAGAGAGAGAGAGAGACAGAGAAGTCAGTAAGATTTCAGCAAGTGCCTCGCAACCTCAGGCCCATGGACCAGAAATCTGTGGGATATTGATACCATTCTAAAAAAGATGTTCAGCAGATTTAAAGGAGCTTCTCTGGAGAAGTCAAAAGGAAATGTCTAACACCAGACACATTTTGAGGTGGGCTATCCCTTTAACCATCTGTGATGATGTCATATTTAAATCACTGAAGTCTACCGAAAGTCAGCCTCAAATATACKATTTTTTCCCTCTGCAGCGTTCACTCGGATGCCTGGGTTTTTTGGAAGACATTTGTTTTAAAGAGGGACGAGAAAAGACTTCAGAGTACAAAACCATCAATAGAAGGAATTATACAATAATCCGATTTCACAATCTTCTCCTCATTATGCTGTCAGTTGTTAATGCTTCCCATTCCAGCTGTTCACCCATTTAAAACAAAAGCAGGGAGATAGGGAGTGTAAATCCCTCTGGTTTTTAGATGCAGTAATTACCGAGGGATTCTGGGTTTATCATGTCTCTGGTGATTATGTTTAAACGTGTCCTACGCTAGCCGCATTCTCTGCCATTATCACACAGAGACAAAGAGACGCCACAGGCGGCCATTTAAAAAAAAAAATCTATTAAAACAAAGAGATAAGTGTGATTTGGGAGTGTTATTACGTAACAAAGATAGTTGCTAGTGAAAGTCTACACACCCCTTGCACAGTCTTCACAATTTGCTAAAAATTGATTACATTAAATGTTTTTCCTATTGATCTACACAATCTACTCCACAAGGGAAAATGTTCCAAATTACTAAGAAATACAACATTACGATATGTCTTCACACCCCAGAGTTAATACCTTGTGAAAGCACCTTTGGCAGCCATTACAGCTGTGAATAATTGCTTTATATAGAGTCCACCAACCTTACACAACTCTTAGGGCAACATACACTGAGTGTACAAAACATGTACATTATGCTAATTTCCATGACATAGACTGCCCAGGTGAATAGAGATGAAAAGTTATGATCCTTTATTGATGTCACTTGTTACATCCACTTCAGTGTAGATGAAGGGGAGGAGACGGGTTAAAGAAGGATTTTTAAGCCTTGAGACAACTGAGACATGGATTGTGTACTGTATGTGTGCCATTCAGAAGGTGAATGTGTACCATTCAGAGGGTGAATGGGCAAGACTAAAGATTTAAGTGTGAGGTATGGTAGTAGGTGGCAGGCGCACCGGTTTGAGTTTGTTAGGAACTGCAATGCTGCTGCGTTTTTCATGCTCATCAGTATCCTATTTGTGTATTAAGAATGGTCCACCATGCAAAGGACATCCAGCCAACTTGACACAACTATGGGAAGCATTGGAGTCAACTGTGGAATGCTTTCGACACCTCGTAGAGTTCATGCCCCAATGAAATGAGGCTGTTCTGAGGGCAAAAGGGGGTACAACTCAATATTAAGAAGTGTTTGAGATGTTTTGAACACAGTGTATATCCATCGTTTTTGTCAAAATTGCTCACGTCACTAAATTTAGTTGGGAATCATCAATGGACAGCAATATTCAAACGCTGTCTCTGTTTTTTAAGCATATTTAAGTCCTTTTATATTTATTTTCATCCGAACAAACTGCTGCCACCACAATACTTGAAAAGACAAAAGGATCAACCACATTTAATTCACTCCATATTACTGGCCTGTATGACAAAGTGTAAAGAAGGAGGCCTGTGTTAAAAAATCCACTCCAAATCATCCATTTTGTTTGCTACAAGGCCGTTGAGTAATACTGCAAGACAACACCGCAAAGACATTACCTTTTTGACCTAAATGAAAAACTACAGGTTTAGGTCATATCCAATACAACACAACACATAGTGAAATCCATTGTATTTTTAAGTACTGTGTTGGCAGCATCATGTTATGGGTATGTTTGTCAAATCACAGGTCAAAAGTCTCTTTTGAAAACCTAACCCTGAGATAGAGMTTTTTTTTCCAGCAAGACATTTACACAGATTTTTATGCCAAAGACACAACAGAATATCTTCAAATCTACTCAAACTTTATTTGTCACATGCTCCGAATACAAGAAGTGTAGACCTTACCGRGAAATGCTTACTTAAAAGCCCTTAACCAACAGTGCAATTCAAGAAGAGTTAAGAAAATATTTACTAAATAAAGTAAAGTATAAAAAGTAACACAATAACATAACGAGGTTATATACAGGGGCACCGGTATCGAGTCAGCGTGCAGGGGTACAGGTTAGAGGTCATTTGTACATGTACATGTAGGTAGGTAGGGGTGAAGTGACGATGCATAGATAATAAACAGCGAGTAGCGGCAGTGTACAAAACAAATGGAGTGGGGGGGGGATCAATGTAATAGTCTGGTGTTGAGTGCTCCTGAATGGTCTAGTCTCAGTCCTGACTTACATTTGCTTGAAAATCCAAGACAAGGTTTYAWTCTTGCTATCCATCAATTATACCCTGATCAAGCCAGCTTGGCTGTCGAAACGTTGATTATTAAATAATTGCTTCTGAGCTCCGAGAGGGCTCTTCTTTTCTTTCTCATCTGAGCTTCGGACATTTTTACCAAAACAATGGACATACAGTTCCTTCGGAAAGTATTCAGACCCCTTGACTTTTTCCACATGTTGTCAGGTTACAGCCTTATTCTAAAATGGGTTAAATAAAACAATTATCTTAGAAGAAAAGGTGCTATGTAGAACCTAAAAGGGTTCTTCGGATGTCCCCATAGGAGAACCCTTTGAAGAACCCTTTTTGGTTCTAGAAAGATACCAGGTAAAACTCTATTGGATTCCATGTAGAACCCTTTCCAAAGAGTTCCGCCTGGAACCAAAAGTGTTTTTTCAAAGGGTTCTCCTATGAGGACAGCCGAAGAACCCTTTTGGAACCCTTTGTTCTAAGAGTGGGTAGCTGCAGTTGTGTCCACCCCCATTTCACCTCTCACAATAAACACGCACGCACGCACACACACACACACTCTTGTCTCTCCACACACACACACACGCACACACACACACACTCTTGTCTCTCTACACACGCACGCACGCACACACACAATGTGTGAGACTCTCGAGCCCAAATACACAATAAACATTTCATTGTTTTGCATCATTCAATGTCCATGTAGTCTAATGTAGGTGTGACAGAAAAATGTGATGCTTTTTTTATGCGGTCGTCTCTTGACAAGAATCCTGAGAAATGAATCCAACCTGAAATGTCCACCCATCCTTACCTCGTCTCCCCTCACCTCACCCACTATTAACCCAGCTCTCTCATCCCCTGAACACTCTCACTACCTCTCCCAACAAAAAGCTCTAAAGGACCCTGTGTCTGCAGAAATGTGACAGAGTCTGATTCCACAACGGGCTTTGCCACTGAACTGCCTTACTAATGCTTTTTACAGTAGTGTGTATGTGTTTGTGTTTGAGTTTGTGTGTGTGTGTGTGTGTTTGTGTGTTGTGTGTTGTGTTTTGTCTGTTGTGTGTTGTGGTGGTGTGTGAGTGTGTGTTGTGTGTGTGTGTGTGTGTGTGTGTGTGTGTGTGGTGTGTGGTGGTGTGTGTGTGTGTGTGTGTGTTGTGTGTGTGTGTGTTGTGTGTTTAGAGAGCGAGTGTGTGTAAGAGAGAGAGAGATAATCGGGGTGTACATGCGTGTGTGGTGTGTGTGTGTGTGTGTGTGTGTGTGTCTCTCAGCCCTTTACCAAACTGACAGTACTGTCAATGTTAGTAGAAAAGCCATGTAGACAACAAGATCTCTAGTTTCCCTTCCAAATTCAAAGTAGTCTGTGATGAACGTCTATTTTTGAAGGCATTAATTCTGCGTTGTTTACAGGGTTAATTCTGCGTTGTTACACACACAACACACACACACACACACACACACACACACACACACACACACACACACACACACACACCACACACACACACACACACAACACACAACACACACACACCAACACACACACACACACACACACACACACCTCGAGGCACAGATTATTGCAGGTGCACTGCTTCTTTAATGTCAAAGCTCCATGTCGAGGCCAAAGCTTTCAGAGAGTAGAGGGGGAAAAGGAGAGGAGACACAGGAGAGAAGTGTGAGGAGAGGAAATGAAAAAATTTTAGGAGAAATAAGAAGAAGAGTTGTCCTTGGGCACCTGCACTCAACCACCACACACACACACAACACACACACACACACACACACACACACCACACACACACACACACACACACACACACACACACCTGCCATCTCTCTCACACAGTCTCTCTGTCTCTGTCTCCTCTCAGGGTTTCTCTGTCTACACACAACACACACCTTAAATTAAATACACCTGCAATCGCTCTCACACAGTCTCTCTGTCTCTGTCTCCTCTCAGGTTTCTCTCTCTACACACAACTTAAATCAAATACACCTGATATCTATCTTGATTCAATTGGAGGTCTTTGCAAGGTCTATTTGCCATTGTATATAAATGTCAAAATGAGTCAGATTAGTAAGTAAACAACTTAAAGTCTATCATGGCCTCAGGCTTGAATAGGTAGATCTCCAGTGTTACAGAATATAGTTGTTGATGTAAGATCTTAATGTTATCACCCTGCTGCAGGAGAACTTTACTGCAGTACAGGACATTTGAAACGTTGTAGTGAAAAAACTATTCTGAAGGTTTATAAATTCACTTTGAAATTTCAACTTGATTTTCCCTTACGAAAAATGTATCAACCCTTTGTTAATTATAATCCATATAATAATTAGCATTTTCCGTTGCTGTAGATCCTATTTTAAGATCCTACATGAAGATCCTACATTAAGATCCTACATCAGTAACTTAAAAAACATACTGAGATATTGTCAATGAGTAGAGTGTGCCATCACAATCACAACCTGTCCTCTTCCAGCCCATAGCACTAAACCCAAACCTCAGCCCTGTCCTCTTCAGCCCCTAGCACTAAATCCAAACCTCAGCCCTGCCTCTTCCAGCCCTAGCACTAAACCCAAACCTCACCCATGTCCTCTTCCAGCCCCTAGCACTAAACCCAAACCTCATCCCTGTCCTCTTCCAGCCCCTAGCACTAAACCCAAACCTCAGCCCGTTCCTCTTCCAGCCCCTAGCACTAAACCCAAACCAAACCTCATCCCTGTCCTTTCCCAGCCCCTAGCACTAAACCCAAAACCTCCAGCCCCTGTCCTCTTCCAGCCCCTAGCGCTAAACCCAAACCTCAGCCCTGTCCTCTTCCAGGCCCTAGCACTAAACCTATTCTCAGCCCCTCAGGCCCTGTGTGTGTGTGTGTGGTGTGTGTGTGTGTGTGTGTGTGTGTGTGGTGTGTTGTGTGTGTGTGTGTGTGTTGGTGGTGGTGTGTGTGTGTGTGGTGTGTGTGTGTGTGTGTGCTGCAGTCAACTCTCGATAAATGGAACAGATTTGAACTGGTGTGACAGTGTACACTAAACCAGAGTGTCAGGGACATTAAGAAATAATGTACTTGAATTGGGACACAGAGTTTCCATTTATAATGGCTCAGCTGTACTGCTTCTTTACTGAGTTGGTTGGATTCAGCATCAGTATTCTCAGCCAGGTCACCCGTGATACAAGTCAGTATTCACCGTCCATCCATGTCTGAGGACGACGGGAGATGACGTGAAAAGCGGCCACTAGGGGCAACAGTGAGCGCTGTTACCTTCAAGTAGGTTTGGGTTTTGCTAGGGTATTGTGGACGGGGATGGCGGGTGGGCGTAATAATTTGCCTCTGTAAGAATCTGCCTTTGATTACAAAGGTTGCAACTCCTCTCAGCACAAGGAAAATAGAAAGGAAAATGCCACACACTGCTGCTCCTGCTCCCAGGTGATATTTATTTATAACAACGTTCTGACCCTTAGGTCTTCATCAGGCATCCATATCCCAGGTGAGGGTGGAAGGTCCTATATATAGGGGCTGTACTCAGTGACATCACTTCCTGAAACAGGAGGTAAAAAATCTATAACATAGGTTCCCAATATTAAGAGACCTAAGGGTCAGAACGTTGTTATAAATACATATCACCTGGGAGCAGGAGCAGCAGCGTTTTCCTTCCTGTCTTCTATGAGTCTGTCTACAACTCCAGCACCTGAGGAAAGTACCAGGATGTGTTCTTCAGCTTCTATACAGTAACTCCTCTATAGCCTCTCTTTCTCCACCCCTCCCCCCTTTCCCTTAGTCCCTCTTTCCTAAACTCTCTCCCTTTTCCCCATGAGGTTGTTTCTGGACTGGGCCTTGATATTTACCTGATGTCTCATCAGTGAGGCAGTCCTTGGCTGTATCTGAATAGACATGGATTATTTTATAATATGAACAGGCTTGACAGGGCTGAGTGTGTTTTGGGAGTCACTTTTGTCAAATAATAAAAAGTAAAAGCTAAGCGCTTCGACGGCTGAATTCACACACACAAACACACACACACACACACACATTCACACATACAAACACACACACACACACATTCACACACACAAACACACACACACACACACACATTCACACACACACTCTCTCTATCAGGACATACACATTAGACCACCATTCCTATCACATTCGACACATCAACTATCCAACACACAACACTGACACACATCTTAGTAGCATAGTTATTACCTTCAAACAGATCACACAACAGGTGCAGCACGCACAACACACACGGCAGTGGGCCGTTGTGCAGTACTAAGTCACTCACCGTAATGTCGCGGTGGAGGGTTGGGGTTCGAACACGACATGCATCGCACAATACCAAGTACTCACCTAAATTAGAGTCACGGTGGAGGGTGGCGCATTGTTGCAGTAACTAAGTAACTCACACCAACATCCACGACACGGACAGCTACATCACACAAGGGAGGGATGGTGGCGTTGTGCAGTACTAGTACTACACCGATAAGGAGCTCAACAGTGGCACAACGCGGCATCGGCACGGTTGTGCAGTACTTACAACGTAAACTAAACGCGTAGGGTCAGGTGGGAGGGTGGCACACACACTTACAGTCACAGCACTACAGCCACAAAGCATCACAAACACACACACTACATACCTTATCTTTACTGCTCTCTCAGATTAATTGAGAGCAACCTTCCTGGCGTTGTTAGGCGCGCAGAGGCTGTTAGTCTTGATGGTGGATGGAGGAATTCACGTTTAGACGCATTAAGGATAAAGGTATCCCTGGCACCGTCAGGAAAAGCCTCTAACTGAAGCATCGCAGGACAAAGGGCAACATTTGCACACGACAGACTCTAGTCAGCCAGTTTACCACTATGGTAAACGCATAAGGACCCACACCCTACCACACACACACAGCAACTGTAACTCTGGAGCCCAACTGGACAGCCTTAGGCCTCCGGTGGGATACAGGAAGGTTGTAGCGGTGTCAGGGGATGTACCCGCTCTGCTTTTGCCTAGTGTGTGTGTTGTTGTATGTGTGTGGTGTTGTGTGTGTCGTGTGTGTCGGTGTTGTGTGCTGTGTGTGCTGTGGAATTGAATGTGTGTTGTGTCGCATGTGTTGGTGTGTGATGGTGGTGTGTTGTGTTTGGTGTTGGTTGGTGCATGGTAGCCTTGTGATAGTAGCTTCGACTGTGTCGTGGTTAGGTGTGTCCGATAGGTGGGGTAGGGTGGTGGTGTTGTTCGTGTTTGGGTGCGTGTGGTGTGGAGGGTATGGTAGGTCTTAGTGTACGTGGTGCACGTCATAGGTAGTTCGAGAGGTGTGGGTAGGTGGTGGCGTTTGTTGTCGCGAGATGTTAGCTAGTTAAGCTCTACGGGCAATTGAGTGAGGTGTCCAGGTGGACTAGGCGTCAACGAGGCCTGGGTTGCATGCTAGCCTCGGAAGCAGGCTTGGTTAGCACTTGAGGGGTAGCTCATTTATTTTGCCATCATGTAGGGTTACAGTGGGAAGGGTGGCACGTTGTGCAAATACTAAGTATCTCACCATAGAGGTACAGCGTTGTCGTCGTGCCGGTCGCGCCTGTGTATCGTTTATGGAAATCTCTAGAAGGAGGTAAATCTACTCGGGAGTGAGGCTGCTTGATGTGCTACATCGATGCCACGGAGGAAGACATACACGAAGTCCAGGAGCGCACAATCTACGTGGAACAGGGGTGCAGCGCTCAAGTGGTTTTGATTTCATGGTGTTCAGGAGCGCACGATGGGACATAAGGGCCAAAGTAATGCGTTGGCCATCAGTGAGGCGTGAACCTCCTGTGTCAGTTCCAATAGGAGTTCCCTGGGGATTCCGTAGGATGTAGCAGGAGGCAGCGGCACAGTGGTGTTGTGCAGGACGGCTCATAACAACTCAGGGGGCGTAATCATCACAACCCATCATAATACATCACAGCACTGTCAATGAACGTACAGCAGCCGTGCCTTGAGTATGACAGACTTCCTCGCCTTGTCGTGTCTCCATAGTTGACTCTATCGCCCCTCAAAGTTGCTAATTCGGTTCACACACTATCTTCCCCACCTCTCTCCACTTTTACCCTAATCGAGAAATCTCTAGTGCTACCATGGTGGCGCTAGCCGTGCAGTGGTTAGTTTACGCTCGCAGAGTAAACCCTTTTCTCTCTTCCGGCTCCACTCTATTTATTCCACGCTCATCTCTCCTTCTATAGCCCTCCATTTTTCTCTACTACTTTGGCTCCTCTTACTCACTCTCCTCGTCTCTCTTCTTCTCGTCGTCGTCATCTTGCTTCTCGGGATCGCGCTCTCGTATCGTGTTCTTCTGGTCTCAGTTGACTTATGCTCCTCACGTGCTCTCAGATACATCTACCCCTCTTCATGGGTCTATTTTCCTCTCTTTACATCTCTCTCTCTCCCCTCTCTCACCCGTAGCTGGTCGGTGGGACGGTGCCGCATTTGGTGGCTCCTCGTTTGTTCTCGATCTACGTCACCTTATGTTACTTTCTCCTCATCCAGTTATCAATCTTGTCTCACTCGTTCCCAGACAGTGTTGGTTAGGGTTGCCGTTGTCTCTTGCCCACGTACTCCACACGTACTCCCCCCCCACCATTCCTCTTCATATCTATCCTCCTTCTCCTCTCTCACTCTCACCCCGTTTCATGTGGTTCCTATCATCTCTCTTCAAGTTCCCT
>NW_019943186.1:75032-77715 GCF_002910315.2 Salvelinus sp. IW2-2015 | reverse complement strand
GCCAAACATTCTTTAAGGCTGTTTCTACGGTTACAGATAATCCACTGTCAGATTAACTCTCATCTCCTCCACAAAGCTCCGTACAAGAGTCGAAGCTTGTCCACAACCCACACACACAACCACACACATAACACACACACACAGACACACACACACACACACACAGACACACACACACCACACACACACACACACACACGACACACCACATACAACACACACACAAACACACACACACATGCACATGCACATGCAGGGCAGAGGGTCTAGCGTAAAATCTGACAACACCTCTGATTACCCAAGACACAGATGAGTAAGTCTCTCTCTCAGCACACACACACACCACACACAACACACAACACACACACACACACACACACACCACACACACACCACACACACACACACACACACACACACACACACACACCACACACCACACACCACACACACAACACACACACACACACACACACACACAAACATTCTCTCTGTCTCTCAGTAGCCAAACACTGTGCATTAGACAGCTTACTCCTGAGGGAAGGAACACTAACTTAAAATGTCCTGCCTAAACCTCCTGGAAACACAACAATCTGACACACTCACAGAAACACACGTCCACATGTACAAACCCACACCCTAACACACACACACACAAGCACGTACTCTGAGCCAAAATGGAAAGCCTTCCCCGTGGAACAAAGTTGTGCTTCAGGGATAACCTTTTTCTGCCTTTGCATCTCTGTGTGTGTGTGTGTGTGTGTGCTGTGTGTGTGTTGTGTGGTGTGTGTGTGTGTGTGTGTGTTGTGTGTGTGTTGTGTGTGTGTGTGTGTGTGTGTTGTGTGTGTGTGGTGTGTGTGTGTTGTGTGTGTGTGTGTGTGTGTGTGTGTGTGTGTGTAGTGTGTGTGGTGTGACAGCTCACACACCGTGCAGCACAACAGGCTGTGACAGGGGCATTATTTGCTATCACACAGTTCTCTGCCCCCTGACTATAATCTGCTAGAAGAGTATACCTCGCTGATGTGCTATGATGCAGGAAGACACACGCAACTGCACCGCACACACAGCCTCAGTGAGTTACTCAGTTGGTTAGGCGCACAGAAAAGGCCAATCTGTGGGCTAGTGGTGTGAACCTCCTGTGTTGGTTCCAGGTTTGCCCTGGGGATTCGATACAGAGAGCGCACACAGCGTAAACACACAGCTAAACACATAATACACACACCCTGTAACGACACAGCCTGCTTCATGACAACTCCCCTCTCCTCGTTCTCCTAACTCAACCCCTCTCATTCTATGGTTTCACACCCTGCCCCTTCTCTCCCTTTTCCCTCAATCTCTCTGGTCCTGCTCCTTCATCAATTCCATTAAATTCAAGGGGCTTTATTGGCATGGGAAACATATGTTAACATTGCCAAAGCAAGTGAAGTAGAAAATAAACAAAAGTGAAATTAACAATAAAAATGAACAGTAAACATTACACTCACAGAAGTTCCAAAAGAATAAAGACWTTTCAAATGTCATATTATGTATATATACAGTGTTGTAACGATGTGCAAATGATTAAAGTACAAAAGGGAAAATAAGTAAACATAAATATGGGTTATATTTACAATGGTGTTTGTTCTTCACTGGTTGCCCTTTTCTTGTGGCAACAGGTCACAAATCTTGCTGCTGTGATGGCAAACTGTGGTATTTCACCCAGTAGATATGGGAGTTGATCAAAATTGAGTTTGTTTTCAAATTCATTGTGGGTCTGTGTAATCTGAGGGAAATATGTCTCTCTAATATGGTCATCATACATTTGGCAGGAGGTTAGGAAGTGCAGCTCAGTTTCCACCTCATTTTGTGGGCAGTGTGCACATTGCTGTCTTCTCTTGAGAGCCAGGTCTGCCTACGACGGCCTTTCTCAATAGCAAGGCTATGCTCACTGAGTCCGTACATAGTCAAAGCTTTCCTTAAGTTTGGGTCAGTCACAGTGGTCAAGTATTCTGCCACTGTGTACTCTCTGTTTAGGGCCAAACATCATTCTAGTTTGCTCAGTTTTTGCGAATTCTTTCTCTGTCTCTCTTTAGATTCAATTCAATTCAATTCAATTTGCTTTATTGGCATGACGTAACAATGTACATATTGCCAAAGCTTATTTTGGATATTTACAATATAAAAAAATCTAAATGAGAATCAAAACTGTCAACGGGACAACAGTAACAACAATAACCAAGTGTCAAAATAACCATACATTGAACAATAACAATAAACATACAGTAGAGTACATGTGCAGGTTGATTGGTTTGTCAGACACTGTCCCTCAACTTATGGCAGGCAGCAATGTAGTGCGCTGCCAACCCACAGCTCTCTGCGTCCTCCCCCAACAGGACGGGTAGCCTATCCTCATCAGAGAGGTCTTTGAAACCTTGAATAAGGGTTTCAAGTTTGGGGAAATGGCACTTTCTAATTGTTTTATATTTTTTACATTTTGACAGGAAATGCAGCTCCGTCTCATGTTCTGCTGTTGTGCAGTGGTCTTTCTCTCTCTATCTCTGGACAGTGTAAATCTGCTGTACTGAGTGCTAACTAGCAGATGGACGGAGTAAAGTTGAAAGTGCTGTCATCATCTTTCACTGCGATCTATAGACCTCAATTACAGATAGTGTGTGTGTTTGTGTGTGTGTGTGTGTGTGTGTGT
>NW_019943186.1:69730-73627 GCF_002910315.2 Salvelinus sp. IW2-2015 | reverse complement strand
ACAGAACTCTGCATGCAGGGTTTCAATGAGGTGTTTGTCCCATTTGATGAAATCTTGTTTTGCAAGTGGACCCCACACCTCGCTGCCATAAAGTGCAATTGGTTCAATGACATATCCAATTAGTTTTAGACACATTTTAATAGGTTTTTCAATTTGAATTTGCTTATGTGGCGTAGAATGCCCTGCGTGCTTTCTCTCTCAGTTCATTCACTGCCTCATTAAGGTGTCCAGTTGAGCTTATTTTTAAACCTAAGTAATTGTAGTGTGTGCAGTACTCTATATATTTTGTACCAATTGAGAACTTTGGTCTAATTTCCTGAGATCTGGATCTTCTCTGGAAAATCATTATTTTAATAAAATCATTATTAGTCTTTTTGGGGTTTACTGCCAGGGCCCAGGTCTGGCAGTACTGCTCTAACAGGTCCAGGCTCTGCTGTAGGCCATGTGCTGTGGGTGACAGCAGGCATAGGTCATCTGCGAAGAGTAGGCATTTAACCTCTGAATTGTGGAGACTAACACCAGGGGCTGAGGATTTTTCTAGAATAGTGGCCAATTCGTTGATSTAAATATTGAAGAGTGCAGGGCTCAGATTACAACCCTGACGAAGGCCCCGCCCCTGGTTAAAGAATTCTGTTATTTTCTTGCCAATTTTAATGCTGCACGTATTGCCAGTATACATTGATTTAATTATGTCATATGTTTTACCCCCTACACCACTTTCAATAACTTTGTAGAACAGTTCTGTATGCCAAATAGAATCAAATGCTTTTTCGAAGTTGATAAAGCAAGCGTATATTTTMGTATTATTTTGGTGGACATGTTTATCTATCAGGGTGTGTAGGGTGTAAATATGATCAGTTGTGCGATGTTTTGGTATAAATCCAATTTGGCTTTTACTCAAGACATTGTGCTTATTAAGGAAGTTTAGAACTCTTACATTTATAATACTACAAAAAACCTTCCCCAGGTTACTGTTCACACAAATGCCTCTGTAATTGTTAAAGTCAAATTTGTCTCCGTTTCTAAAGATTGGGGTTATGAGTCCTTGATTCCAGATATCAGGGAATTAACCTACACTCAGGATCAAATTAAACAGTTTTAATATAGCCAATTGAAATGTTGCACTAGTGAGTTTGAGCATCTCATTTAGGATACCATCAGGTCCACAATTTATTTTAAATTTGAGAGCCTGAAGTTTCTTATAGAGCTCCTGGTCAGTAATTGGGGAGTCCAATGGATTTTGATTGTCCTTTATAGCTTTTTCTAATCCATTCAACTTCTCATTAATTTGGCGTTGTTCTGCGTTTGTGTCAATTTGAACGGTGTTGTATAGTGTTTTAAAATGGGTTGTCCGTATGTCACCATTTTGTATCGCTAATTCCTCTTGTTTAGATTTGTTTTCGTTTTTTCCAATTTTGCCAGAAGTTGTTTGTGTTTATGGACTCCTCAATTAGTGTCAGCTGCTTGCTCTTGTACTGTGCTTTTTTGGTTCTGAGTGTACGTTTATAGAGTTTTAAAGTCTCACAGTAATGAAGGCGTAATTCACCATTATTTGGGTCTCTGTGCTTTTGGTTGGATAGTGTTCTAAGTTTTTTCCTTATAATTTTACAATCTGCATCAAACCAGTTGTCATCTGTGATCTTTTTTGTTTGTTTTTTATCAATTTCAATTGTGCTTCTTTTGCCATTTGCCTGAAAATATAGTTGAGGTTTTGTACTGCTAGATTGATGCCTTCTTTACTGTGAGTGAATGTGGTATCCAGAAAGTTATCTAAGAGTGTTTGGATATTTTGTTTACAGGTTGCTTTCTGTTATTCTTCTGTGCTGTTTTGGGCCCATCTGTATGAATGTCTGATGTTGTACAGCTTACTGGGCTGTGAATGTGTGGTTGTTTCCATGTCTGTTCTTTTGAGGGACAACGTAATATGGCTGTGATCAGACAGAGGTGTTAGTGGCTTGACAGCGAATGAGCTGAGAGAGAAGGGGTCAATGTCTGTGATCATATAGGCTACTGTACTGGGGCCAAGAGGTGAGCAGTAGGTGAATCTCCCCAAAGAGTCCCCCCGTAACCTACCATTGACAAAGTACAGACCCAGGCTTCTACAGAGCTGCAACAGATCCCTTCCATTTTTGTTGATGGTGCTGTCACTGTTGTTTCTATGGGGGAGATTAAGACAGTTAGAAACAGTATGGCCTGTAATAAAGCTGTCCCCTCGTGTGCTCGTTAGATCAGGTAGTGTTCCTGTGCGCGCATTTGTGTCCCCACAGATGAGCACATTTCCCTGGGCCTGGAAATGGCACGTCTCTTCCTCAAGGGTGGGGAAGATRTRCTCWGAGTAATATGGGGATTCTGAGGGGGGGATATATATTGCGCAAAGGAACACATCTTTTTCTGTCAGTACAAGTTCTTTTTTCAGTTTTAACCAAATGTAATATTTACCAATTTTGAAGGGATCAATTCGATTTTGTAGTTCGGATTTGTACCAAATAATCAATCCTCTCTCTCTCTCTTCTCTCTCTGTCTCTCTTTCACTCCACTCCACCCCCCTCGTTCCATCACCTCCTCCTACAGGGGATTTTTTTTATACATTTACGTATCAAGATATAATTTCTTATTTTTGTATCGTTTTGACAATATCGCAATATTATTTTTGCGGTCGTTGACTGTACCTGCATCAAAACTCCAATATTATTCCTTCATAGCTTGTTCTCTGTCTTCTTTTTAAATAGGGAGCCAATTTTCTTCAGCACTTTTATTTCCATGACTGATCAAAACGCGTTTACTCATGACTCTCTCTTGTCCTTCTGCAGCAGACATATCGTGAGCAATATGTTTGGAACATTGAATCGCAATAAAATCACAGTATCGAATCACATTACATATAAAATCGTGAGAATCACAAAATATATCGTATCGACACCTATCAGGATAATATGGCTGGCAATTCCAGGCCCTACTCCTCCCACTCCCTTGCACCACCCTCCCTCTATCCTCTCCATCCCTCCACCCTCCATCCCCAACTCCTCACCTCTCTGTCTTCCTCTTTCCTCCCCTCTCTGTCTGCGAGAGGTAGTTAAACTGTCACTGTGAGTTTGGCTGGCACCACCAATTCCATAATTCATTATGACAGCGACGTGAGCTGGAGAATCTACTCAGACATTTAAGACAAAGTCGATCCAAAAGCCACCATGAAAGAGCTGTTGTCTCATACACTTTGTTTCAGACGGATCTGTCTTTAAAAGGCCCTTCATTCCCATCACTTTATACATCATTAGGGATACTACCTCAAACTACAAACACGCACGCATGCACACACAGACATGTATAACTAATTCAGTCCCATTCAAAATCCTATTTCCCTAACCCTTAACTCTAACCCTAACCCTAACCCTAACCCTTAACCCTAACCCTAACCCTTAACCCTAACCCTAAATATAACCCTAGCTCCTAGCTCCTAACCCTAATTCTAACCCTAACAATAATTCTAAACTTAACCCTAAACCCCTTAGAACTAGAATTTTACCTTGTGGGGACTAACAAAATGTCCCCAGTTGGTCAAATTGTGTATAGTTAAGTATAGTTAAACACATCCACACACACACACACAGACACACACACTGCCTCCAACCACAGTCACAGCTGAGTTCATAATGAATTCATGTCTTATATTACACTACTATCATTATCTTTTCCGGCCTCCAGGAATCAATTTCTCTCACATTAGTGCTTGTTTGTCTCTGCAGATAAATCCCTCTTACTTCATTACCAGCTATGGAACGATTTTATAGTCTGCTGTATGGAATTGGTCTGTTCAAGACAGTATCATTATACACGCACGCACGCACGCACGCACGCACGCACGCACGCACGCACGCACGCACGCACGCACGCACGCAC
>NW_019943186.1:68328-69562 GCF_002910315.2 Salvelinus sp. IW2-2015 | reverse complement strand
CACACACACACACACACACACACACACAGATCGATTCTTCCTTGACAGGCAACATGTTGCTGAGCAACTCATTGAGTGGGAGGATGCAGAGAGCAGAACCGCGTGAGTGTTTATTTTTTCTAATTTGGTTGGGTCTAATTCTCTTGCTGTCCTGGGGCTCTGTGGGGTCTGTTTGTGTTTGTGAACAGAGCCCCAGGACCAGCTTGCTTAAGGGACTCTTCTCCAGGTTCATCTCTCTGTAGGTGATGGCTTTGTTATGGAAGGTTTGGGAATCGCTTCCTTCGGTGGTTGTAGAATTTAACGGCTCTTTTCTGGATTTTGATCATTAACAGGTATCGGCATGATTTCGCTCTGCATGCATTATTTGGTGTTGTACGTTGTACACGGAGGATATTTTGGCAGAATTCTGCATGCAGAGTCTCAATTTGGTGTTTTTCCCATTTTGTGAATTCTTGGTTGGTGAGTGGACCCCAGACCTCACAACCATAAAGGACAATGGGTTCTATAACTGATTCAAGTATTTTTAGCCAGATCCTAATTGGTATGATGAAATMTATGTTCCTTTTGATGGCAAAGATGGCCCTTCTTGCCTTGTCTCTTAGGTTGTTCACAGCTTTGTGGAAGTTACCTGTGGCGCTGATGTTTAAGGCGAGGTATATATAGTTTTTTTGTGTGCTCTAGGGCAACAGTGTCTAGATGGAATTTGTATTTGTGGTCCTCGCAACTAGAACTTTTTTGGAACACCATTACCTTTGTCTTTCTGAGATTTACTGTCAGGGCCCAGGTCTGACAGAATCTGTGCAGAAGATCTAGGTGCTGCTGTAGGCCCTCCTTGGTTCGGGACAGACGCACCAGATCATCAGCAAACAGTATAAATTTGACCAGATTCTAGTACGGTGAGGCCGGGTGCTGCAGACTCTCTCTCATGCTCTCGCTCTCTCTCTCTCTCTCTCTCTCTTTCCCTCCTCTCACCCTCTCCCTCTCTCATCTCTGTTTATCTCTCCTCTCTCTCTGTTTCTCTCCTTCTCTCTGTTTCTCTCTCTCCTCTCTCTCCCTCTCTAGTTCTCTCTCTCCTCTTTCTCTCTCTGTTTCTCTCCTCTCTGCTCTCTCCCTCCTCTCTCCCTCTCTCTCTCTCTCTCTCTCTGTCTCGCTTTCTCTCTCTCAAGTCAATTCAATTCAATTCCATTCAAAGGGTTTTATTGGCATGGGAAACATATGTTTACATTGCCAAAGC
>NW_019943186.1:62257-68303 GCF_002910315.2 Salvelinus sp. IW2-2015 | reverse complement strand
AACTGTTGTCCTCTCTCTCTCTCTCTCTCTCTCTTCTCTCTCTCTCTCTCTCTCGTCTCTCTCTCGTCTCGATTTATCTCTTGTCCGTTGTTCTATTTGCTGTCTCACACTGCACCTCACTCGCTCTCTCTCTCCTGTCTCTCTCTCGTCTATCGTTATTTACTCTACGCTGCTAGATCTATCTCTGCTTCTGCGGATCTACTCTGCGTCTCCTCTCTGCGTCTCTCACTCTTCTCTCTCTGCTCTCTCTCTCTCTCTCTCTCCTTCTCCTCTCTCTGCTCTCTCTTCTCTCTCTCTCTCATCTCTCGTCTCTTCTTTTCTCTCTCGTCTCTTCTCTCTTCTCTCTCTCTGCGTCTTCCTCTCTCTGCTGTCTCTACTCTCTTCTCGCTATTCTCTCTCTCTGTGTTCTCATCTCGTTGCTCTCTTCTCTCTCTCTCTAACTGTCTCTCTCTCTCTCGGTCGTCTCTCTCTAATCTCTCTCTCTCTTCTCTTCTCTCCTCGTCTTCTCTTCTCTACTCTCCTCTTTCTCTCGTCTCTCTTCTCTTTCTGTCTCTCTGCTCTCTGCACTCTGTTTATCCCACTTGCTCTGTGTCGTCTCTCTGCATCTTCTCTCTTTCTACCTCTCAGCTGTCCCCGTCATCTCTCGCTGTCTACTCCATCTCTCCTCATCTCATTTCACTCGTCTCTCTGCCGTCCTCTCCGCGCCTTCTAATCTCTCTCTCTCGCTTTTTCCTTTTACTCCCTGATCTCTCTTCCTCTTAATCTGCGTATTTTCTATGTTCATTCTCATCCTCTCAGCGCCATCCCTTAGTCTGCAATTCTTATGTTAGCATCATGCTTTATCTCTCTTCCTCTATTATTATCCGCTTCATATCGACACACGCTTGTCAAACTGTCTATCTAGAGCTCACATCCCTAGTTTCTGCTCTGTCATCATCAGCAGCATGCCTGTCACGCAATCAACTGATGTGCCTGGCTCCCCCAATTCTTTCCCCTTTATACATTAGATATGGCTTCACATATGATTGATTGATGACGATGTACAACGGCCGAAATGGTGAAAGAATGATGAAGATGAAAGTTGGTGTGATTGTGGCGATCATTACAGTGATGATTTGACGTCCTGTGTGTTTGTCTCCATAGGGTCTCCGCAGTCAGAATACCTTTCTGCAGTTGTATGTAGTGTTGTTGTTGGAACTTCCATTGAGACAGTACCCACGCACACCAGGGCTGCCAAGCACCAGAACAAGTCAAGTTGATAACACTATGAGAGAGACGGTTGAAACACTATGGGAGAGAAGTGTGATAACACTAATGGACGAGAAGTTTGCATAAATATGGAGAGAAGTTGCATAACACTATGGAGAGAAGTTGAAACACTAACTATGGACAGAAGTTGATAACAACTATGGAGAGAAGTTAACACTATGGAGAGAAGTTGATAACAACTACTTGTACAGAAGTTGATAACACTATGGAAGAGAAGTTGTAACACTATGGAGAGAAGTTGATAACACTACTATGGACAGAAGTTTGATAACACTATGGAGGAGAAGTTTGATAAACACTATTGGAGAGAAATTTTGATAACAACTATGGAGAGAAAATTTGATAACACTATGGAGAGAAGGTTGATAAACACTACTATGAGAGAAGTTGATAACACTATGGACAGAAGTTGATAACAACTATGGAGAGAAGTTGATAACACAACTATGAGGGAAGTTGATAACACTATGGACAGAAAGTTGAAACACTAACTATGGAGAGAAGTGTGATAACACTAAACTATGGAGAGAAGTTGAAATAACACTAACTATGGAAAGAGAAGTTGAATAACACTATGGACCAGAAGTTGATAAACACTAACTAATGGAAGAGAAGTTGATAACATAACTATGGAGAGAAGTTGATAACACCTATGGACAGAAGTTGATAACACTATGACATGAAGTTGATAACACAACCTATGACAGAAGTTGATAACACTAACTATGACGAACCAGTTGATAACATACTATGGAGAGAAGTTGATAACACTCATGGACAGAAGTTGATCACACTAACTATGGACAGAAGTGATAACACTAACTATGGACAGGAATTGATAACACTATGGAGAAGTTTTGATAAACACTAACTATGGAGAGAAGTTGAATAACACTATGGAGAGAAATTGATAACACTACCTATGGACAGAAGTTTGATAACACATATGGAGAGAAGTTAAATAAACACATTGGAGAGAAAGTTAAATAAGCACTATGGAGAACGAAGTTTGATAACACTATGGACAGAAATTGATAACCACTATGGAGAGAAGTTGATAACACATGGACAGAAATTGATAATCTCTCTGCGAGAGACAAAGTGAGGATGAACGAGAGGAAAAGAAAAGGGAGTGAGTGGAGAAAAAGGAGCGAGAGGGAAAGAGAAAGTGAGAGTGGGGTTAATCGATCACTGGGTAAATGCTCTGTCTTGTCTCGTTGTGATCTCATGGTGAGCTGCCTGTAACATCTACAGGACACTGCACGCATCCAGACAACTGCATTTGTAACAAGGGGCGTGCCAAGCAATCTTTTGCAGCAGTAAGGTAGACAGACAGTAGCAACAGGTTGAACACAGGAAGAGATTAGCCCGTGTAAGTGATAATCTTTAGTTATTTTACAAAACCCAGCCCTAGTAAGAAATGTAATCAGATATCACTTCATGGTGGAAAGACACGCCATGCATAGTTAATGAGTGTCTAGGAGGCAGTCTGAGATTTCCCACTTATAAAGCCCAAATATATCATACTTTGAAAGAAAACGACGACTTATCAATTTTTAATCGTTGTACAACATCATGGGTAAGCTGTGGTCTTTAAGCTGAAAAACTAGATATGTTGCTGTTCTTGGCCTTTTATACTCACAACTAATATTTTTACCATTTGAAAGAAAGCATGTATGTGCACAAAGTATCGTTTGAATAGTGACCCGTTTGTATTTTTACCTCACTGAGAGGGTATAACTAGACAGGGTTAGATTATCTTTATGGCCCTCCCCACTGAGACTGCTGGTATATCTAGAAATGTAATGTTATCCAGAGAACACAATGCTTCTTTTACACAGTGTCCTGTACATTCACATAATCAGAAAAATAATTGGTTGGAGGGCCTTTACCATCCCTACAATCATTGTGGGGTGTGTGAGTCTGTGTATGTGCGTGTGTGTGCTCATTCCTCTACTTTTATTACTGTCTGTGAGATTTACACGTTGTTGATGTGCTCCGTGATCTTTGACCTTTCAATGTGGTTAGTGGCAAAGCATGTTGAAAGATGAAGTACTAATATACACACACCGCTCTTGGAAGAAAGACAGGTCATTACTGACATGAGGTCAGGATTGTGTAATGTAGCATATCACTATCCCACAGCCCTCAGATTGGTGTGGGTCACCACAAACACCACCACCACACACACACACACACACCACACACACACACACACACACACCACACACACACACACACACACACAACACACCACACACACTTTAATTCCCTTTCTGAAGCATATTGAAGATATTTTTGTTCATTAAGAATGAACGAAAACTAATGCCTGGCGAAAATGTTTGTGGCTTAAGGGTTGATTGTTGTGTGTGTGTTGTGTGTGTGTGTGTGTGTTGTGTGTGTGTGTGGTGTGTGGTGTGTGTGCTTTGTGTTGTGTGGTGGTGTGTGTGTGGTGTGTGTTTGTGGTGTGTGTGTGTTGTGTGTGGTGTGTGTGTGGTTTTGTGTTGTGGTGTGTGGTGTGTGTCAGAGATGAATTGGTGTCATCCTCCTTTGTTCTCCTCAGGCTTATTTTGTATTTATTATGGATCCCCATTAGGCCAAGGCAGCAGCTACTCTTCCTGGGGTCCAACAGATTTTACAAGACATTAAGTGTGCACCCTCTGGGCACTACTCTACTACAACACACAATCCAGGTGACGTGTGGGTAGAGTGTGTATGTGTGTGTAGAGTGTGTACAGTATGTTATGTGTGTATAGTGTGTATGTTCTGTGTGTATAATGTGTATGTTATGTGTGTTTCTACCTGGTTGTGTGTCTCTTCACAGTCCTTGCTATTCCATAAGGTGTATTTTCATCAGTTTTTTTCCAGATCTAAATGTACTGCTTGCATGAGTTACTTGATGTGGAACAGAGTTCCATGTAGTCATGGCTCTATGTAGTACTGTGTGCCTCCCATAGTCTGTTCTAGACTTGGGGAATGTGAAGAGACCTCTGGTGGCATGTCTTGATGGGTATGCATGGGTGTCTGAGCTGTATGCTAGTAGTTAAAACAGACAGGTCGGTGCATTCAACATGTCAATGCTTCTTAAAAAAGCAAGTAGTGACTACCGTGATCCGAGCATGTAAATTAGAGCACGAGATGGTCGGAGTATGAGTCCAAATCAAAGTATGCCAAACGGAGCACGGAGGTCAATTCTCGAATGCGTAATCAGTTTGTACATATTTTGAAGCATGCATCGATGCACGCTTCAACGGGAAGTATGCAGTAGAAATATGGCACAACCACGTAAAATATAATGCAACATTTCTTGATATCAATGGCGCCCATTATTTGAACTGAAGCAAGAGGAAATACACACTGACTGAAATGAAATGTTGCCTATTCACGTCTCATATGTTGCCTGACTATAATATTCTATCTTGATACATTAATAAATACATGCTGTGTTAATGTTGGCATGTTTACATACCAGCAATACCCACTGTGGTGTGCATAAATCGCAAGCCCATAGTAAGTCAATAGGGCTAACTGGCTAGCTACTACTGTTAGTTAGCTACTACTGTTAACTAGCCAGATAGCCACAAATAATTATTAGCTAGCTAGCTACCCACAAAGAATTGGCATCTACCCATTAGTTGCAGGTCCTTTTTGCTTGTTATACTATCTAGTTAGTGTCACATCTGCTCCTGCTCCTCTGGCGTACGACGTCGCCAAAGTACTAACCACCGGTCCTGGGAATCATCATTACGCACACCTGGACTACATTTCATTCATAATTTCCTCCCCTTTATATGTCAGTCTTCCAGGTTCACTTACCAGTTGGTATTGTTCTTGTTTATCGGCACACTGCCTTATGTTAGTGTCGTGTTCTTGGTTTTGTTGTTTTATTAAAACGTTTCACCTGCACCTGCTTCCGACTCACCCCCCCCCCCCCCCCATCATTACAGTTAGCTACATTATTTTCCATTCACCATATAGCTAGCTGATAGTTAAGTAAAATGTTTGCTTTGTGTATATCTTGTTTCGTCTCTATTGCCATTTGTTCTGGCTGGAAGAAGATTCATGCACTCGGAGCATTAGAGTGGTGGAGCATGGCAGCTGCATATGAGAAACACCCAATATCTCCTCTGCTTTGAGCTATGAGAGATTGAAATGTATATTATTTATGTAAGCTCTATGTGTACATTTAAGGGTCGGCCGTGGTGCCCTGTTCTGGGACAGTTAATTTTCCCAAGTCCCTCTTGTGTGGCACCTGACCATGATGACTGGGCAGTGGTCCAGTGTGGACAATACTAGGACCTGCAGGACCTGCCTTGTTGATATTGTTGTTATGAAGCAGAGCAGTGCTTTACTATGGACAGACCTCTCCCTATCTTAGCTACTGTTGCATCAATATGTTTTTGATCTAAAACGTTTACAATCCAAGCAGTTTAGTCACCTCAACTTGCTCATTTCCACATTATCATTATAATATTTAGTTGAGGTTTAGGGTTTAGTGAATGATTTGTCCCAAATACAACGCTTTTAGTTTTTGAAATATTATTAAATAGAACTTATTTCTTGACAGCCGTTCTGAAACTGACTGCAGCTCTTGTTAAGGTGTTGCAGGGATTTCTCACTGTAGTAGCTGACGTAAATATTGTTGATGTCATCCGCCATAAGTAGAAACATGGCTTTACTCAGCGCTAGTGCAGGTCATTAGTAAGATGGAAAAAAGTAAGGAGCCACAGCTGCCCTGGCAAAAGGCCTGATTCTACCTGGATTATGTTGGAGAGCT
>NW_019943186.1:51452-62232 GCF_002910315.2 Salvelinus sp. IW2-2015 | reverse complement strand
CAGATGTGACACTAAACGTAGATAGTATAACAAGCAAAAGGACCTGGCAAAACTAAGGGTAGATGGCCAAGTCTTGTGGGTAGCTAGCTAGCCCTAATAATTATTTGTGGCTATCTGGCTAGTTGAACAGTAGTAGCTACAACTAACAGTAGTAGCTAGCCCAGTGAGCCCTATTGACTTACTATGGCTTGCGATTTATGCCACACCACAGCGGGGTATTGCTGGTATGTAACATCCAACATTAACCCAAGCATGGTTATTATTAATGGTATCAGATAGGAATATTATAGGTCAGGCAACATATGGACGTGAATAGCAACATTTCATTTCAGTCAGTGTGTATTTCCTCTTGCTTCAGTTCAAATAATGGCGCCATTGAGTTATCAAGAAATGTTGCATTTATATTTTACGTGGTTGTGCATATTTCTACTGCATACTTCCCGTGAAGCGTGCATCGATGCATGCTTCAAAAATATGTACAAACTGATTACGCATTCGAGAATTGAACCTCCGTGCTCCTTTTGGCATACTTTGATTTGACTCATACTCCGACCATCTCGTGCTCTAATTTACATGCTCGGATCACGGTAGTCACTACTTGCTTTTTTAAGAAGCATTACATGTTGAATGCACCGACCTGTCTGTTTTAACTACTAGCATACGCTCAGACACCCATGCATACCCATCAAGACATGCCACCAAGTCTCTTCACATCCCAAGTCTAGGACAGACTATGGAGGCACACATACTTACATAGAGCCATGACTACATGGAACTCTGTTCCACATCAAGTAACCAATGCAAGCAGTACATTTAGATCTGGAAAAAAACTGATGAAAAATACACTCCCTATGGAAGATAGCAAGGACTGTGAAGAGACACAACAGTAGAAACACACATAAACATACACATATAACACAGAACATTAACACTATACACACATAACATACTGTACACACTCTACACACACATACACACTCTACCCACAGTCACCTGGATTGGGTGTGTTGTAGTTAGAGTGTGCCCAGAGGGTGCACACTGAATTCTTGTAAAATCTGTTGGACCCCAGGAAGAGTAGCTGCTGCCTGGCCTAATGGGATCCATAATAAAATACAAATAAGCTGAGGAAGAACAAAGGAGGATGACACCAATCATCTCTGACACACAACACACACACACACCACACACCACACACACACAACACACACACACACACCACACACACACACACACACAACACACAACACACACACACACACACACACACACACACACAACACACACACACACACACACACACACACCACACACACACACACACACACACAACATCAACGTTAAAGCCCAAACATTTCTCGCCAGCTTAGTTTTGTCTCTTAAATGACAACATATCTTCAATAGCTTCAGAAGGGACATTAAGTGTGGTGTGTATTTTTGTGTGTGTATGTGTGGTGTGTTGTGTGTGTGTGTGTATGTGTGTGTGTGTGTGTGTGTGTGTGTGTGTGTGTGGTGTGTGTGTGTTGTTGTGTGTGGGTGGTGTGTGTGTGGGTTGTGTGTGGTGTGTGTTGTGTGTGTGTGTGTGTGTTGTTTGTGTGTGTGTGTGTGTGTTGTGTGACCACACACCGAATCTGAGCTGTGGATAGTGATAGTGCTACATTACACAATCCTGACCCTCATGGTCAGTAATGACCTGTTTCTTCAGAGCGGTGTGTGTATATTAAGTACTTTCATCTTATCAAACATTGCTTTGCACTAAACCACATAAAGGTCAAAGATCACGGAGCACATCAACAACGCTGTAAATCTCACAGACAGTAATAAAAGTAGGGAATAGCACACACACGCACATACACAGACTCAACACCCACAATGATGTAGGATGGTAAAGGCCCTCCAACCAAATTATTTTTCTGATATGTGAATGTACAGGACACTGTGTAAAAAGCATTGTGTTCTCTGATTTAACATTCATTTCATAGATATACCAGCAGTTCAGTGGGAGGCCATAAAGATTAACTAAACCCGGTCTAGTTATTACCCTTCAGGAGGTAAAAAAAAACGGGGTTCACTATTCAAACGATACTTTTGTCACATACATTGCTTTCTTTCAAGAATGGTAAAAATATTTAGTTGGAGATAAAAGGCCAAGAACAGCAACATATCTAGTTTTTCAGCTAAAGACACAGCTTACCCATGATGTTGTACAACGATTAAAAATTTGATAAGCGTCGTTTTCTTTCAAAGATGATATATTTTGGGCTTTATAAAGTGGGAAATCTCAGACTGCCCCTAGACACTCATTAAACTATGCGGCGTGTCTTTCCACCATGAAGTGATATCTGATACATTTTCTTACTAGGGCTGGGTTTGTAAAAAGTAACTGAAAAGATTATCATCTTACACGGGCTAATCTCTTCCTGTGTTCAACCGTGTTGCTACTTGTCTGTCTACCTTACTGCTGCAAAAGATTGCTTGGCACGCCCCTTGGTTACAAATGCAGTTGTCTGATGCGTGCAGTGTCTGTAAGATGTTACAGGCAAGCTCCCCATGAGGATCCACAACGACAAACAGACATTTACCCAGTGATCGATGTAAAACCCCACTCTCACTTTCTCTTTCCCTCTCGCTCCTTTCTCCACTCCACTCCCTTTTTCTTTGTTTCCTCTCGTTCATCTCACTTGTCTCTCACTTTGTCTCTCTAAACTCTCTCTCCTCTTCTCTCTCTCTCTCTCTCTCTCTCTCTCGCATTTATCTCTCTCGTGTCTCTATTCTTGCTGTCTCACTCACTCACTCTCTCTCCTCTCTCTCTCCTCTCTCTCGCTATTTTATCTCTCTCGCTATTGATCTCTCTCGCTGATCTATCTCGCTGTCTCACTCTCTCTTCTCTCTCACTCTCTCTCTCTCCTCTCTCTCTCTCTCTCCTCCTCTCTCTCTCTCCTCCTCTCTCGCTCTCGCTCTCTCTCTCTCTCTCTTTTCTCTCTCTCTCTCTCCTCTCTCTCTCTCTCTCTTCTCTCTCCTCTCTGCTCTCTCGTCTGGTTGGCTCTCTCTCTCTCTCTCTCTCTCTCTCAAAACTGTCTCTCTCTCGCTGTTGCTATCTCTCTCTCTCTCTCTTCGTCTCTCTCTCTCTCTCTCTCTCTCTCTCTCTCTCTCTCTCTCTCTCGCTAAATCTCTATCTCTCTCTCTCTCGCTTCCTTTTCACCCTCCCCTCCTCTCGGCTCTACCCATCTAATCTCATTATTCCTCGTTCTCTCCTATCTCTTCTTGCCCCCCTGCTCTCTCTTTTTTCTCTCTTATCTCTTCTTCCTCTATCTATTTTTATCCCTTCATTCTCGACCACCTGCAAACTGTTAATTAGCTCACATCTGTTTCTGCTCTTTTATTCTCTTTTTTGTTTCATTTCATCACACCACATGCACACACCAATCGTTCAGGAAGCGCTGCCCATGCCTGGCTTCCCCAATTCTTCCGTTATTACATTAGATATGCTTCAACAATGATGATGATGACGATGACAACGCCGATAATGGTGAAGATGATGAAGATGAAAGGGTGATGATGGCGACAACAGTGATTGATACGTCTGTGTGTTTGTCTCTCATCAGGTGGTTCCGCAGCAGATACCTCCGTGCAGTGTATGTAGTGTTGTGTTAACTCCATTGAACAGTAACCACGCACACTCCAGGCTTCCAAGCACCAGAACAAAGTAATTGATAACACTATGGAGGACGTTGATAAACACTAGGGAGAGAAGTTGATAACACTATGGAGAAAGTGCATAACACTATGGAGAGAAGTTGATAACACTTATGGAGAGAAGTTGATAAACACTATGGAGAGAAGTGATAACATATGGAGAGGAAGTTGATAACACTATTGGAAGAGAGTTGATAACACTAACTATGGACAGAAGTTGATTAACATAGGGACAGAAGTTTGATAACACTATGGAGAGAAGTTGATAACACTATGGAAGAAGTTGATAACACTATGGAGAGAAGTTGATAAACAACTATGGAGAGGAATTTGATAAACACTATGGAGAGAAGTTTGATAACACTAACTTATGGAGAAGAAGTGATAAACACTATGAGAGAAGTTGATAAACCACTATGGAACAGAGTTGATAAACACTAACATGGACAAGAAGTTGATAACACTATGGAGAGAAGTTGATAACACTAACTATGGAGAGAGTTGATAACACTATGGAGAGAGTGAGAACATATGGAGAGAAGTTGAACAACTATGGAACAGAAGTTGATAAAACACTATGGACAGAAGTGATAACACTAACTAATGACAGAAGTTGATAACACTAACTATGGAGAGAAGTTGATAACACTATGGACAGAAGTTGATAACACTATGGACAGGAAGTTGATAACACTAACTTGGACAGAAGTGAAACACTATGGAGAAGGGAATTGATAACACTACTATGGACCAGAAATTGATAACACTATGGAGAGAAATTGTACACTTAACTATGACAGAAGTGATAACACTATTGGAGAGGAAATTGATAACCACTTAACTATGGACAAAATTGATAACACTTATGGACAGAAATGATAACACTATGGAGAGAATTGATAACACTATGGAGAGAAATTTATAACACTATGGACAGAAGTTTTATAACACTATGGAGAGAATTGATAACACTATGGAGAGAAGTTGATAAACACTAAACTATGGAGGTGTTATCAACTTCTTCCATAGTTTATCAATTTCTCTCCATAGTGTTATCAAACTTCGTCTCCATAGTGTTACTTCTCTCCAAGTATTTTTCTTCCATATGGTGTTATCAATTCTGTCCATAGTTAGTGTTATCAATTCTCTCCATAGTGTTATCAACTTCTTCCATAGTTAGTGTTTATCAAATTTCTCCATAGTGTTATCAATTCTGTCCATAGTTAGTGTTATCACATTTCTGTCCATAGTAGTTGATCAACTTCTGTCCATAGTAGTGTTATCAACTTCTTCCATAGTGTTATCAACTTCTTGCTTTACTTCGTCATAGTTAGTGTTATCAACTTCTGATCATAGTGTTAGTCAGTTCATTCAGTATAACTTCTGTCCAATAGTGTTATCAACTTCTGTTCCATAGTTTGTTATCAACTTCTCTTGCCATTAGTTAGTGTTATCAACTTCTTCCATAGTGTTATCAACTTCTCTTTCCATAGTAGGTTTTTCAACTTCTCTCCATAGTTTGTTATCAACTTCTCTTCCATAGTTAGTGTTATCAACTTCTGTCCATAGTGTTATCAACTTCCTCCATAGTGTTTATCAACTTCTCTCCATAGTTGTGATTATCAACTTCTGCTCCATAGTGTTATTCAATTCTCTCATCAGTAGGTTTATCAACTTCTCTCCATAGTGTTTAAATTTCTCCAAGTATCATTTCTCTCCAATAGTGTTATCAAACTCGTTATAAACTCTGTCCATATGTGTCAACTCCAAGTGTTATCAATTCTCTTCCATAGTGTTATCAACTTCTGTCCATAGTAGTTGTTATCAACTTTCTCTCCATAGTGTTACTTCTCTCCATAGTGTTTATCAACTTCTCTCCAATAGTGTTATCAACTTCTCTCCATAGTGTTATGCAACTTCTCTCCATAGTGTTATGCAAACTTCTCTCCATAGTGTTATCAACTTCTCTCTCCATTAGTGTTATCAACCGTCCTCTCCATAGTGTTATCAACTTACCTTGTTCTGTGCTTGGCAGCCCTGAGGTGTGCGTGTACTGTTCAATGGAGTTCAACAAACACATACATACACTGCAGGAGTATCTGCTGCGGAGACCTGATGAGAGACAAACACACAGGACGTCATCATCACTGTTGTCGCCATCATCACCACTTTCATCTTTCATTCTCTTCACCATTGATCGGCGTTGTCATCTGTCGATCATCCATCATTGTGAAGCATATCTAAATGTATAAGGAAGAATTGGGGGAGCCAGGCATGGGGCAGCCTTCTGAGATTGGTGTGTGCATTGTGTGATGAAATGAACAGAGCAGAAACAGATGATGAGTCTAATTAGGACAGTTTGCAGGTGGTCAGATATGAAGCGGATAAAAATAATAGAGGAAGAAGAGATAAAGAGAGAAAAAAGAGAGAGCAAGGGGGCAGAGAGAGAAGGGAGGAGAACGAGTGAAATGAGATATAGATGGTGAGAGATGAGGAGGGGGAGGTGAAAAGGAAAGCGAGAGAGAGAAGATTAGAGACAGCGCAAGAGAGGAGAGAGAGGAGAGAGGAGGAGAGGAGAGGAGAGAGAGAGAGAGGAGGGAGATGAGAACGAGCAGAGAGAAGGACGCTGAGAGGGAGAGAGAGGAGTAGAGAACACACAGAGGGGTGAGAGAGTGGACAGAGGAAGAGAGAGAGAGAGAGATAGAGAGAGAAAGACGAGAAGGGAGAGAAGACGACAGGAAAGGAGGGAGAAGAGAGAAAGAGGAGTGAGAAGCGAGAGAGAGTAACGAGAGAGAGTAGAGAAAGAGAGAGAAGAGAGAGGAGAAAGAGAGGAGAGAGAGAAGAGAAGAGAGAGAGAGAGAAGAGAGAAAGAGAGAGAGAGACGAGAGGAGAGAGAGAGAGAAGAAGATGAGAGAGATGAGAGAGAGACAAAGCGACGAGTGAGAGACAGCGGAGAGACGTACAATAGCGAGAGAATAAAAGCGAGAGAGAGAAGAGAGAGAGAGGAGAGAAGAGTGAGTGAGTGAGACAGCAAGATGAGACAACAGAGAGATAAAATAGCGCGAGAAGAGAGAGAAGAGAGAGAGAGAGAGAGAGAGAGAGAGAGGACAAAGTGAGAGACAAAGTGAGGATGAACAGAGGAAAAGAAAAAGGGAGTGAGTGGAGAAAAAGGAGCGAGAGGGAAGAGAAAGTTGAGAGTGGGTTAAATCGATCACCGGTAAATGGCTCTGTCCTTGTCTTGTTGTGATCTCATTGGTGAGCTGCCTGTAACATCTACAGGACATCCACGCATCCAGACAACTGCAGTTTTAACAAGGGCGTGCCAAGCAATCTTTTGCAGCAGTAAGGTTAGACAGACAGTAGCAACAGGTGAACAAGGAGAGATTAGCCCGTGTAAGTTGAAATCTTTAGTTATTTACAAAACCCAGCCCTAGTAGAAATGAATCAGATATCACTTCATGGTGAAAGGACACGCCATGCATAGTTAATGAGTGTCTAGGAGCAGTCTTGAGATTTCACCACTTATAAAGCCCAAATATATCCATGACTTTAGAAAGAAAACGACGACTTATCATTTTTAATCGTTGTACAAAACATCATGGGTAAGCTGTGGTCTTTAAGCTGAAAAAACTAGATATGTTGCTTGTTCTTGGGCTTTGGTGATACTCAACAAAACGTATCTGTTTTACCATTTGAAAGAAAGCATGTTATGTGCACCAAAGGTTATCGTTTGAATAGGTGACCCGTTTTGTATTATTTTACCTCACTGGAGGGTATAACTAAGACAGGGTTAGATTATCTTTATGGCCCTCCCCACTGAGATGCTGGTAATTTAGAAAAATGTAATGTTATAACCAGAGAACAACATGCTCTCTTTTACAACACGTGCTGTACATTCACTATTAATCAGAAAAATAATTGGTTGGAGGGCCTTTACCCATCCCTACAATCATTGTGGGTGTGTGAGTCGTGTATTGTGCGGCGTTGTGTGCTCATTCCTCTACTTTTATTGTTACTGTCTGCTGAGATTTTAACGTTGTTGATGTGCCCGTGATCTTTTGACCTTCAATGTTGTTAGTGGCAAAGCATGTTGAAAGTATGAAGCTTACTAATAATACACACACCCTCTTGAAGAAACAGGTCATTTACTGACATGAGGTCAGGATTGTGTTATGTAGCATATCACTATCCCACAGCCTCAGGATTGGGTGTGTGGTCCAACACCAACACACCCCTCACCAACCACACCAACACACACAACACACACACCACCACACACACACACACACACCACACACACACACACACACACACACACACACACACACCACACACACACACACACACACATACACACACATAACAATTAATGTCCCTTTCTGAAGCTATTGAAGATATGTTTGTCATTAAGAAGACAAAACTAAGCCTGGCGAAAATGTTTGGGGCTTAAGGGTTGATGTTGTGTGTGTGTGTGTGTGTGTGTGTGGTGTTGTGTGTGTGTGTGTGTGTTGTGTGGTGTGTTGTGTGTGTGTGTGTGTGGTGGTGTGTGTGTGTGTGTGTGTGTGTGTGTGTGTGTGGTGTGGTTGGTGTGTGTGTTGTGTGTGTGGTGGGGTGTGTGTGCAGGATGTATTGGTGTCATCCTCCTTTGTTCTTCCTCAGCTTATTTGTATTTATTATGGATCCCCATTAGGCCAAGGCAGCAGCTACTCTTCCTGGGGTCCAACAGATTTACAAGACATTAAAGTGTGCACCCTCTGGGCACTACTCTACTACAACACACAGATGCCGGTGACGTGTTGGGTGAGTGTGTATGTGTGTGTAGAGTGTGTTACAGTATGTTTATGTGGTATAGTGTGATGTTCTGTGTGTATAATGGGTATGTTATGTGTGGTTTCTCTACCTGGTTGTGTGTCTTTCACAGTCCTTGCTATTCCATAAGGTGTATTTTCATCAGTTTTTTTCCAGATCTAAATGTACTGCTTGCATGAGTTACTTGATTGTGGAACAGAGTTCCATGTTAGTCATGGCTCTATGTAGTACTGTGTGCCTCCCATAGTCTGTTCTAGACTTGGGGAAGTGAAGAGACCTCTGGTGGCATGTCTTGATGGGTATGCATGGGTGTCTGAGCTGTATGCTAGTAGTTAAAACAGACAGGCGTGCATTCAACATGTCAATGCTTCTTTAAAAAAGCAAGTATTGACTACCGTGATCCGAGCATGTAAATTTAGAGCACGAGATGGTCGGAGTATGAGTCCAAATCAAAGTATGCCAAACGGAGCACGGAGGTCAATTTCTCGAATGCGTAATCAGTTTGTACATATTTTGAAGCATGCATCGATGCACGCTTCAACACGGAAGTATGCAGTAGAAATATGGCACAACCACGTAAAAATAATGCAACATTTCTGATATCAATGGCGCCCATTATTTGAACTGAAGCGAGAGGAAATACACACTGACTGAAATGAAAGGGTTGCCTATTCACGTCTCATATGTTGCCTGACTATAATATTCCATCTTGATACATTAATAAATACTGCTGTGTTAATGTTGGCATGTTACATACCAGCAATACCCACTGTGGTGTTGCATAAATCGCAAGCCCATAGTAAGTCAATAGGGGCTAACTGGCTAGCTACTACTGTTTAGTTAGCTACTTACTGTTAACTAGCCAGATAGCCACAAATATTATTAGCTAGCTAGCTACCCACAAAGAATTGGCATCTACCCATTAGTTGCAGGTCCTTTTTTGTTGTTATACTATCTAGTTAGTGTCACATCTGCTCCTGCTCCTCTGGCGTACGACGTCGCCAAAGTACTAACCACCGGTCCTGGGAATCATCATTACGCCACACCTGGACTACATTGTCATTCATAATTTCCTCCCCTCTTATATGTCAGCTTCCAGGTTCACGTTACCAGTTGGCTTATTGTTTCTTGTTTATTCGGCACACTGCCTTATGTTAGTGGCGTGTTCTTGGTTTGTTGTTTTATTAAACGTTTCACCTGCACCTGCTCCGACCTCTACCCCCCCCCCCCCCCCCCCATCATTACAGTTAGCTACATTATTTCCATTCACATATAGCTAGCTGATAGTTAAGTAAAATGTTTGCTTTGTGTATATCTTGTTTCGTCTCTATTGCCATTGTTCTGGCTGGAAGAAGATTCATGCACTCGGAGCATTAGAGTGTGGAGCATGGCAGCATGCATATTGAGAAACACCCAATATCTCCTCTGCTTTGAGCTATGAGAGATTGAAATGTATATTATTTATGTAAGCTCTATGTGTACATTTAAGGGTCGGCCGTGGTGCCCTGTTCTGGGACAGTTGTAATTTTCCCAAGTCCCTCTTTGTGGCACCTGACCATATGACTGGGCAGTGGTCCAGGTGTGACAATACTAGGACCTGCAGGACCTGCCTTGTTGATATTGTTGTTATGAAGGCAGAGCAGTGCTTTACTATGGACAGACCTCTCCCTATCTTAGCTACTGTTGCATCAATATGTTTTGATCTAAACAGTTTACAATCCAAGCAGTTTAGTCACCTCAACTTGCTCAATTTCCACATTATTCATTATAATATTTAGTTGAGGTTTAGGGTTTAGTGAATGATTTGTCCCAAATACAACGCTTTTAGTTTTTGAAATATTTATAACTAACTTATTTCTTGACAGCCGTTCTGAAACTGACTGCAGCTCTTTGTTAAGTGTTGCAGGGATTTCACTCACTGTAGTAGCTGACGTAAATATATTGTTGAGTCATCCGCATAGATAGACACATGGGCTTTACTCAGCGCTAGTGGCAGGTCATTAGTAAGATGGAAAAAAGTAAGGAGCCCACAGCTGCCCTGGCAAAGGCCTGATTCTACCTGGATTATGTTGGAGAGGCTACTATTAAAGAACACCCTCCGTGTTCTGTTAGACAGGTAACTCTCAGTCCACAATATAGCCGGAGGTGTAAAGTAAAAGCCATAACACACATGTTTTTTCAGCAGCAGACTATGATCGTTAATGTCAAAAGCCGCGCTGAAGTCTAACATAACAGCTCCCACAATCTTTTTATTATCAATTTCTCTCAGCCAATCATC
>NW_019943186.1:33952-46452 GCF_002910315.2 Salvelinus sp. IW2-2015 | reverse complement strand
TTGCCCAAGAGTAACCATGAGTTTATAGTAAATAGACTATATGGTTCAAGAGAAAATAGCCTAATTAATGAAAAAAGCTTTTGTGTCAAGTTGGCTGGATGTCCTTTGGGTGGTGGACCTACAATACCCCGTTCAAAGGCACTTAAATGTTTTGTCTTACCCATTCACCCTCTGAATGGCACACATACACAATCCATGTCTTGATTTTCTCAAGGCTCAAAAATCCTTATCGAACCAGTCTCCTCTCCTTCATCTACACTGATTGAAGTGGATTTAACAAGTGACATCAATAAGGGATCATAGCTTTCACCTGGATTCCCCTGGTCAATCTATGTCATGGAAAGAGCAGGTGTTCCTAATGTTTTGTTCACTCAGTGTATATTTAGGATGTTTTACATACATTTTTCTTCTCCCAAAATCATCTAATTTAATGATTTTGTATATACACGATAAGTGATAAGGCAACACAGAGGGCCAGAGATAATTACAGACACCTGTGATAATCTGAAGTGCCCAAAAGGGCCACTAGATGTCTTGTGATAGATTACATAAAATCCTTGAAAGATACCAAAATTCTGGTAAACTCAGCAAAAAAAGAAACATCCTCTCACTGTCAACTGCGTTTATTTTCAGCAAACTTAACATGGGTAAATATTTGTATGAACATAACAAGATTCAACATCTGAGACATAAACTGAACAGGTTCCACAGACATGTGACTAATAGAAATGGAATAATGTGTCCCTGAACAAAGGGAGGGGGGGGGGGGGTCAAAATCAAAAGCAACAGTCAGTATCTGGTGTGGCACCAGCTGCATTAAGTACTGCAGTGCATCTCCTTCTCATGGACTGCACAGATTTGCCAGTTCTTGCTGTGAGATGTTACCCCACTCGTCCACCAAGGCACCTGCAAGTTCCCAGAAATGTCTGGGGGGTATGGCCCTAGCCCTCACCCTCCGATCCAACAGGTCCCAGACGTGCTCAATGGGATTGAGATCCGAGCTCTTCGCTGACCATGGCAGAACACTGACATTCCTGTCTTGCAGGAAATCAVGCACAGAACGAGCAGTATGGCTGGTGGCATTGTCATGCTGGAGGGTCAAGATGAGCCTGCAGGAAGTGTACCACATGAGGAAGGAGGATGTCTTCCCTGTAACGCACAGAGTTGAGATTGCCTGCAATGACAACAAGCTCAATCCGATGATGCTGCCTTACAACAGGCCTATAAGCCCTCAGTCCAGCCTCTCTAAGCCTATTGCGGACAGTCTGAGCACTGATGGAGGGATTGTGCATTCCTGGTGTAACTCTGGCAGTTGTTGTTGCCATCCTGTACCTGTCCCGCAGGTGTGATGTTTGGATGTACCGATCCTGTGCAGGTGTTGTTACACGTGGTCTGCCACTGCGAGGTCTGCCACTGCGATCAGAATTTCTAAGCAAACAGCTGGAGGCAGGGCTTTCTCCTATAGAGCTCAATTTTTATGGAATGGTCTGCCTACCCATGTGAAAGACGCAGACGTGGTCTCAACCTTTAAGTCTTTATTGAAGACTCATCTCTTCAGTAGGTCCTATGATTGAGTGTAGTCTGGCCAAGGAGTGTGAAGGTTAACGGAAAGGCACTGGAGCAACGAACCGCCCTTGCTGTCTCTGCCTGGCCGGTTCCCCTCTCTCCACTGAGATTCTCTGCCTCTAACCCTATTACAGGGGCTGAGTCACTGGCTTACTGGTGCTCTTCCATGCCGTCCCTAGGAGGGGTGCGTCACTTGAGTGGGTTGAGTCACTGACGTGGTCTTCCTGTCTGGGTTGGCGCCCCCCTTGGGTTGTGCCTGGGCGGAGATCTTTGTAGGCTATACTCGGCCTTGTCTCAGGATGGTAAGTTGGTGGTTGAAGATATCCCTCTAGTGGTGTGGGGGCTGTGCTTTGGCAAAGTGGGTGGGGTTATATCCTGCCTGTTTGGCCCTGTCCGGGGGTATAGTCGGACGGGGTCACAGTGTCTCCCGACCCCTCCTGTCTCAGCCTCCAGTATTTATGTTGCAGTAGTTTCGGGGGGCTACCTGGCCTGATGACTCCTTGATTCCCTAGTACACCTGGCCATGCTGCTGCTCCAGTTTCAACTGTTCTGCCTGCGGCTATGGAACCCTGACCTGTTCACCGGACTTGCTACCTGTCCCAGACCTGCTGTTTTCAACTCTCTAGAGACAGCAGGAGCGGTAGAGATACTCTVAATGATCGGCTATGAKAAGCCAACTGACATTTAKTCCTYAGGTGCTGARRTYTTGCYRCCRCGACAACRACTGTGATTATTATTATTTGACCKTGCTGGTCATRTATGAACATTTGAACATCTTGGCCARGTTCTGTTATAATCTCCACCCGGCACAGCRAGAAGAGGACTGGCCACCCRTCATAGCCTGGTTCCTCTCTAGGTTTCTTCCTAGGTTRTGGCCTTTCTAGGGAGTTTTTCCTAGCCACCGTGCTTCTACACCTGCATTGCTTGCTGTTTGGGGTTTTAGGCTGGGTTTCTGTACAGCACTTTGTGACATCAGCTGATGTAAGAAGGGCTTTATAAATACATTTGATTGATTGATTGATTGAGCTGTCCGTCCTGTCTCCCTGTAGCGCTGTCTTAGGCGTCTCACAGTACAGACAATGCAATTTATTGCCCTGGCCACATCTGCAGTCCTCATGCCTCCTTGCAGCATGCCTAAGGCACGTTCATGCAGATGAGCAGGAACCCTGGGCATCTTTCTTTTGGTTTTTCAGAGTCAGTAGAAAGGCCTCTTTAGTGTCCTACGTTTTCATAACTATGACCTTAATTGCCTACCGTCTGTAAGATCTTAGTGTCTTAACGACCATTCCACAGGTGCATGTTCATTAATTGTTTATGGTTCATTGAACAAGCATGGGAAACAGTGTTAAAACTCTTTACAATGAAGATCTGTGAAGTTATTTGGATTTTTACAAATGATCTTTGAAAGACTGGGTCCTGAAAAAGTGACGTTTCTTTTTTTGCTGAGTTTAGTTTACTGGTAAACTTAGAACGTTTCCAGTTATATACCCACCTTTTGCAACCCTAATCAGGTCGTTGCTGTGGCTGTTAGCCAAATATTGCTCCGTTAACTAGAGGGTCTCTGGTTCAAGTCCCACTCTTGCTGATCCCGCCTCAGTCACTACATGACCATGACATAACACAGTGTTAGATAATACACTGTGTAAACATATAATTTCAGTCACTCATATCTGATTATTATTATCATATTAGTCTTGATTGAGTGGCATCAGGGGCACACAAAGCACTCAACCGGAACAGCTATCCCCTCATTTTTTGTGTGTGTGTGTGATAGGAAAATAACACTCAAGCCGTTCACCATGGAAACGGCTCATAACAAGCCAGTCTGCCAACATAATAAATGTCAAGTTATGTACAGATGTAGGATCCAAATTTGATCACTCCTTTGTTGCTGTGAATTTGAGTGAGTGAGTGAGTGAGTGAGTGAGTGAGTGAGTGAGTGAGGGCGTGAGGGAGTGAGGGAGAGAATGAATTAGGTCCCATGTGGCTGGTAGAGCCAGTTGGTAGAGCATAGCGATTGCAACGCCAGGGTTGTGTGTTTGATTCCCACGGAGGACCAGTACTAATCACTACAGAAAGTCACTCTGGATAAGAGCGTCTGCAAAGTGAGAAAAATATCAAATGATATAAAATGCCAAATGAACAGCACTTCATTTTGAGTGTGATGCAAAAGTCCAATCTTATTCATAAACCTTTTAAAAAACAACAAATACTGTAAGTGGTTCATAAAACACCTGGACAACACCTGGACATAAAACACCTGGAAAAAAGGAACACTTATGTGAGAATGCTGTTCATTGACTACAGCTCAGCGTTCAAAACCATAGTACCCTCAAAGCTCATCACTAAGCTAAAAATCCTGGGACAAAACACCTCCCTCTGCAACTGGATCCTGGACTTCCTGACGGGCCGCCCCCAGGTGGTGAGGGTAGGTAGCAACACATCTGCCACGCTGATCCTCAACACTGGAGCTCACCAGGGGTGCGTGCTCAGTCCCCACCTGTACTCCCTGTTCACCCACGACTGCATGGCCAGGCACGACTCCAACACCATCATTAAGTTTGCAGACGACACAACAGTGGTAGGCCTGATCACCGACAACTACGAAACAGCCTATAGGGAACAGGTCAAAGACCTGGCCGGGTGGTGCCAGAATAACAACCTCTCCCTCAATGTAACCAAGACTAAGGAGATGATTGTGGACTACAGGAAAAGGAGGACCAAGCACACCCCCATTCTCATCGACGGGGCTGTAGTGGAGCAGGTTGAGAGCTTCAAGTTCCTTGGTGTCCACATCAACAACAAACTAGAATGGTCCAAACACACCAAGACAGTCGTGAAGAGGGCACGACAAAGCCTATTCCTCCTCAGGAAACTAAAAAGATTTGGCATGGGTCCTGAGATCCTCAAAAGGTTCTCCAGCTGCAACATTGAGAGCATCCTGACTGGTTGCATCACTGCCTGGTACGGCAATTGCTCGGCCTCTGACCGCAAGGCACTACAGAGGGTAGTGCGTACGGCCCAGTACATCACTGGGGCTAAGCTGCCTGCCATCCAGGACCTCTACACCAGGTGGTGTCAGAGGAAGGCCCTAAAAATTGTCAAAGACCCCAGCCACCCCAGTCATAGACTGTTCTCTCTACTACCGCATGGCAAGCAGTACCGGAGTGCCAAGTCTAGGGCAAAAAGGCTTCTCAACAGTTTTTACCCCCAAGCCATAAGACTCCTGAACAGGTAATCAAATGGCTACCCAGACTATTTGCATTGTGTGCCCCAACCCCTCTTTTACGCTGCTGCTACTCTCTGTTTATCATATATGCATAGTCACTTTAACTATACATTCATGTGCATACTACCTCAATTGGGCCGGCCAACTAGTGCTCCCGCACATTGGCTACCCGGGCTATCTGAATTGTGTCCCGCCACCCACCACCCGCCAACCCCTCTTTTACGCTACTGCTACTCTCTGTTCATCATATATGCATAGTCACTTTAACCATATCTACATGTACATACTACCTCAATCAGCCTGACTAACCAGTGTCTGTATGTAGCCTCGCTACTGTATATAGCCTGTCTTTTTACTGTTGTTTTATTTATTTACTTACCTATTGTTCACCTAATACCTTTTTTGCACTATTGGTTAGAGCCTGTAAGTAAGCATTTCACTGTAAGGTCTACACCTGTTGTATTCGGCGCACGTGAGAAATACAATTTGATTTGATTTGTTATGAAGTAATATAACCCTATATTATACAAATGGATCCTAAAGTACTTCTACCGTCCAAATGTCCTGCCAGTTGCTCCAGTAATATCATGATGTGTTCCTGTAAAGTTTATTCCCCTTGTAGTGCTGGTAAGCCTAACTTTAACTCTTAATAACCCCTTAACACCTGTCCCCTGACCTATAGCCCTTGTCTCCTCACCTGTAGTTTCGGTAGCGTCCAGACTGCCAGCTAGCTGCTCCAGTAGTTGTGCTCTGGCTGCGTTCCTGCGATGTTTTTTCCCCTCATAGTGTTGCTGGGCCATCAGAGGGTTGTTGAACCATGCTCCACACAGACAGCAGTACTTCCCTGTCTCACCACTCCCACCACCACTACCCACCACCGCCACCGGGGGTGCTAGAGAGGAGGGCTGTGGTAGGGAAGGAGGGGCAGGGGTGGAGTCGCTGGGCTGGGGGGTGGAGGGGGATGAGTCTGGGGCAGGGAGGGAAACGGGGCAGGAAGAAAGGGGGAGGGAGGAAGTTATGAGAAAAAAAGGTCGGTGATGGTTAAGGGTGAGATTAAAGGGGAATAAAGGAGAGGAGATAACAATAGTAATAGAAGGATGGAGGAAAGGAGTGAGGAAAGGAGTGAGGAAAGGATGAAGGAAAGGAGTGAGGAAAGGATGGAGGAAATTATGGAGGACAGAATGGAGGAAAGGAGTGAGGAAAGGATGGAGGAAAGGATGGAGGAAAGAGGGTGAGAAAGAGCCCATTAAAATTATCTCTTATAAACACACAGAGGTGATAATAGACCATAAACATAAACCAATAATAATTGTTGTAATGTGTAGGGCCGGGACAATACCACTATCAAGATAGTTTTTCCTTGGCAAAAAATGAAAACATGAAGCAGACCTAAATCTTTGGTCCTTTAAAAACCTGCTGTATGTAAAATATTGTGTACTATTTTACATTTGACATTTTAGTCATTTAGCAGTTAGTGTGTGCTATAACTTGGAAAATATATAAATGTGACTCTGGATGACAACATGATGTTTGTTTCCAACAGTTCAACCCGCCTCGTGTTTTGTTTCCTTGCCACAACACTAACAAGTATAGCAATACTGGTATTTATTTTTTTGTTTTCCACATGCACCCACACGCAACGCCACGCACACAACACACACACACACACACACACACACACACACACAACGCACACACACACACACCACACGCACACACAACCAACAACACACCACACACAACCCACACTCACACACGCACGCACACACGCACAGCACGCCACGACGCACGCACGCAACGCAACGCACGCCACGCACGCACACGCCAAACACACACACCACACAACACACACACACACACACACACACACACACACCACACACACGCACACACAACAGTCAATAAAGTGCATGGCCAGACCAACTCACAGGGGACAGCTGCGACACAGAGCAATTGATTGCTCCAGGCGTGAATCTATGAAGCACAGATGATGGTAAGAGAAAGGTCTGCACTCTGAGAGCCATCCACTCTGTGTAGGCATTGTGGAGGCATTGTGCGTCTGTGTTTCGCTAAATGTACAGAATATGTGTAAAATCTCGTGTCTGTCAGTGAGTTACTTAACAAGAAGAAAACTGCCAATGCCCTAACAAACTTCAAAACTGCAACCTTCTGTATGCTACTATCACAATTCTCAACCGCCTTACATTGATTCCTATATTGACCCTGTATTGACCCTGTATTGACCCCGTTGAGTATGCTGTAATAGACCATAAACATTAATCAATAATAATTGTTTGTAATGAGTATATATCGGAAATTACATCTCCAGTAAAACACTAACGTGGTCTCAAGAGTCACACACACACACACGCACGCACGCACGCACGCACGCACGCACGCACGCACCTACGCACGCAGCACGCACGCACGCACGCACACACACACACACACCACACACACACACACACACACACACACACCACACACACACACACACACACAACACACACACACACACACACAAAACACCCCCCACGCACAGATGAGGGTAGAAGAAAGGTCAACTGCCACTCCAGAGAATCCATCCTTACTCAGACTCTGTGGAGAAAATCTGTGTTCAATATTTATGTTGACGCGCTGTGTCCATTCATCAGACTTTTTTCTCACCCCCCCCATCTTCAGAAAAAAAAGTGGTTAGTCTCCAGGTGACCCTGTTAATACAATGGCAGCTTGGTTACCATGAGACAGGCCATTCATAGCCCTGGCGCCGACAGGACCGACAGAATAAGACCCGGGGTCACACACTGAGGTGTGTGTGTGTGGTGTGTTGTGTGTGTGTGTGTGTGTGTAGTTGTGTGTGTGTTGTTGTTGTGTGTGTGTGTGTGTGTGTGTGTGTGTGTGGTGTGTGGTTGTGTGTGTTGTGTGTAAGCAAACATGCTCTCACAGTCTCACTGCAGAATCCGAGATTAGTCCAGTGAAATGGAAAAAATTACTTGTTTTCAAAGAAAGTATAAAAATACGGAAAAGTGGTGCGTGCATATACACTGCTCAAAAAAAATAAAGGGAACACTTAAACAACGCACTGTAACTCCAATCAATCAACTTGCTGTGAAATCAAACTGTCCACTTAGGAAGCAACACTGATTGACAATACATTTCACATGCTGTTGTGCAAATGGAATAGACAAAATGTGGAAATTATAGCAGATTGCAAACAACCCCCAATAAAGGGAGTGATTCTGCAGGTGTGACCACAGACCACTTCTAAGTTCCTATGCTTCCTGGCTGATGTTTTGGTCACTTTTGAATGCTGGCGGTGCTCTCACTCTACTAGTGTAGCCATGAGACGGAGTCTACAACCCACACAAGTGGCCAGAGTGCAGCTCATCCAGTGGCACATCAATGCGAGCTGTGGCAAGAAGGTTTGCTGTGTCTGTCAGCGTAGTGTCCAGAGCATGGAGGCGCTACCAGGAGACAAGCCAGTACATCAGGAGACGTGGAGGAGGCCGTAGGAGGGCAACAACCCAGCAGCAGGACCGCTAACTCCGCCTTTGTGCAAGGAGTAGCACTGCCAGAGCCCTGCAAAATGACCTCCAGCAGGCCACAAATGTGCCTGTTGACACTTGCCAGTTGGTCAGTGCATGCTCGCAGTAAAAGTCCTGGTAATCCGTCTGGTTCTGCGGCTTTGTGAATGTTGACCTGTCTAAAGGTCTTACTCACATCAGCTGCGGAGAGCGTGATCACACAGTCAGAAGTAGTTTATCTCATCGGTAGGCTCGTGTCACTGGGCAGCTCTCGGCTGTGCTTCCCTTTGTAGTCTGTAATGGTTTGCAGGCCCTGCCACATCCGACGCGCATCAGAGCCGGTGTAGTACGACTCGATCTTAGTCATGTGTTGATGCTTTGCCTGTTTGATGGTTCGTCGGAGGGCATAGGAGCGGGATTTCTTATAACCTTCCGGGTTAGAGTCCCGCTCCTTGAAAGTAGCAACTTTAGCCTTTAGCTTGGTGCGGATGCTGCCTGTAATCCATGGCTTCTGGTTGGGGTATGTACGTACGGTCACTGTGGGGACGACGTCATCGATGCACTTATTGACGTTTCCAATGACAGATGTGGTGTACTCCTCAATGCCATCGGAGGAATCCTGGAACATATTCCAGTCTGTGCTAGCAAAACAGTCCTGTAGTTTAGCATCTGCCCACTCATTCATCTGACCACTTTTTTATTGATCTAGTCACTGGTGCTTCCTGCTTTAATTTTTGCTTGTAAACAGGAATCAGGAGGATGGAATTATGGTCAGATTTGCCAAATGGAGGGCGAGGGAGAGCTTTGTAAGCATCTCTGTGTGTGGAGTATAGGTGGTCCAGAGTTTTTTTCCCTCTGGTTGAACATTTAGCATGCTGATATAAATTTGGTGAAACTGATTTAAGTTTCCCGGCAATAAAGTTCCCGGCTACTAGGAGCGCCGCCTCTGGGTGAGCTTTTTCTTGTTTGTTTATGGCAGAATACAGCTCATTCAATACTGTCTTAGTGCCAGTCTCAGTCTGTGGTGGTATGTAAACAGCTACAAAGAATATAGATGAAAACTCTCTCGGTAGGTAATGTGGTCTACAGCTTATCATGAGAAACTCAGGCGAGCAATAGCTTGAGACTTCCTTAGATATCATGCACCAGCTGTTGTTTACAAAAATACTTAGACCGCCGCCCCTTGTCTTACCAGACGCCGCTGTTCTATCCTGACAGTACATCGTATAACCAGCCAACTGTATGTTGATGTTGTAGTCGTTCAGCCACGACTCCGTGAAGCATAAGATGTTACAGTTTTTAATGACCCGTTGGTACGCATGTTGTGTAAATCAAATGATGCAAACCCCCCCAAAAAATCTATTTTAATTCCAGGTTGTAAGGCAACAAAATATGAAAAATGCCAAGGGGGGTGAATACTTTTGCAAGCCACTGTAAGTGTTTGTTTGCGTGTGAGGATGATTGCATGAGGATGTGACGTGTGAAGGCAGGTATTTGAAAGTGTGAGCTGTATGTGTGCATGTACGCATGTGATAGGATTGTAAGTGTTGTGCTTGTGACGAGTAGAATCGCCTGTGTTGTGTGTGTGTGTGTGTGTGGTGTGTGTGTGTGTGTGTGTGTGTGTGTGTCTGCTCGTGTTAGGGGTGAGTTGTGTGGTGTGTGTGTGGGTGTGTGTGTGTGTGTGTGTGTGTGTGTGTGTGTGTGTGTGTGTGTGTGTGTGTGTGTGTGTGTTTACACAGAACAGAGGGAGGGGTGTGTTAGGTCCATAGCCAAATACTGTAGTGTGAGAGAGCTCTGGTGCCAGATGGCTTTGTCCAACTGTCTACTTCTACCCTCTACACTGTGCTAGTGTCACTAAAGCTCTACTCAGAAAAAACCATTGCATTTTTCACTTCATACTTTTATCATATATTTCACATTTTCAGTTTCAAATTTCATACAGTATACCACATATGATGGCTCTGTAGGCTACAGTATATATTAGGATCTATTCTTGTGTGGTCCATGTCTTGTTGAGCATATCATTCATCATTCGCTCTTAATCATTATTTGTCTCTGTCTCTGTTCAATATTCAATTAATGCTTTATTGGCATGAATGGACAGAAGCAATGTCTATGAACTATTACACAAATATGTTTGTGTGGGGGAGTGTGTGTGTGTGTGTGGGGGGGGGTGTATATATACTGTATATGTGTGTGTGTGTGTGTGTGTGTGTATATATATGTGTGTGTGTGTACATAGAGATAGAGAGGAGTGTGTGTATGTGTTGGTAATGCCGTGAGCTCGTTAGTTAATCACACATTGGCTAAATGGGGTCTGTTTCACATAGTTACAGTATCTAAGGCTGTCTCTCTGTACCTCTCACCACCTCCCACTCAACACACACACACACACTTTTGTATGAACATTTTACTTGCATGGACAAAATAATGAATGATGTTCAGGGATTTTGGTTTGAATTCAGGTATTACATTTTTTTGTAAAATGTCAATGTTTTGCTCACAATGGACTCATACATAACATGTTATTGTATCAGGTATTATTATTTTTTTTGTCTTCATTTTCTGAATTTGTTTTCATTTCAGTGTATTTAATTTGTAAACCTTTCAACTGTTAAATTATTACTTTTTTTAATTCAACAAAAAATGAGCTTCATTATTTTTCTTTTGATGTAAGTGTCGAGACGTTGTGTTAAATCCCAGATTAAGCTTTAACGTTCTTATAGCCAATGTATTCCATTCAGCCTATTTCAGCCATAATTGGGGTTTGTTTGACAGGTCACTACAAACATTTGCAAGGTCGTAACATTAACGGGAAAAAATGACAGGCATCATCCTAATATTTAAATATTTATATATTTCTTAATTCAATTTTTTACTTTTAGATCTGTGTGTATTGTTGTGTATTGTTAGATATTACTGCACTGTTGGAAACACAAGCATTTTGCTACACCAGCAATAACATCTGCTAAATGTGTGTATATGCGACCAATAACATTTGATTTGATACACGCAGTTATTGACACCACACACACACACACACACAAAACACAGACACACACACAACACACACACACACACCACAACACACACACAAAACACACTACACACAACAGCAGCCAACAACACTCCACTACACCCACACACACACACACACACACACACGACACAACACCACACACACACACACACACACACACTACACACACACACACACACAGACACACGACACACAGACACACACAAAGCACACTACACACACACTCATCCTCACTAATGCTATGGAATTATAGGGTGTAAAAACATTAGGATTTGACTTGCAGCCAGACGGAATCAGTGTTCTAGAAGTTGTAGATATTTTACTAATAGTCACAAAACAATCAGAAAGGGAAGCGATCATATGCAAAGTAATGGATGTTAATGATAGTTGGGTTAACTTTGAAATAACTTTGTTCTTACGTCTTGGAAAGTGTCAGTTCGATTACTCACACCACACACGCTCACATGCACACAACACCACACACCACACACAACACACCACACGACACGCACACACACACACACGCACACACACACAACACACACACAACACACACACATAAAGTCAGTTTGGTGAAGGTGCTTTCAGGGAAAGTTGCCATGGTTTTAGTGACAAGACAGACTGGGAGAAGGACAGAATAAGAGAGAGAGAGAGAAAAAAGAAGACAAGTGGAGGAGATGGAGTGATTAGACAGGAGAGATTAGAATCAAAGTAACCTTCAGCACACACACACCGTCTCTCTCTCTCACTCGCTCTCTTTACCTCTCTCTCGTCTTCTCATTCTCGCTCCTTTACCTCTCAATCTCGCTCTCTTTACCTCTCTCTCTCTCACTCGTCTTCTTATCCTTCTCTCTCCTCTCTTACTCTCACGGCTCTTCTTTACCTCTCTCTCTCTCTCACTCGCCTCCTTACCTCTCTCTCTCTACTCGCGTCTCTTATACCTCCCTTTCTTCCTTTCTTACTTCTCCACTGCTCATCTTACCTCTACTCGGCTCTCACTTATCTCTCCTCTTCCTCGCTCTCTACCTCTCTCTCTCTCACTCGCATCTCTTACCTCTCTCTCTCTCTCACTCGCTCTCTTACCTCTCTCTCTCCTCTCTCCTCTCACTCGCTGCTGCTTTACCTCTTCTCTCTCTTCACC
>NW_019943186.1:9389-33837 GCF_002910315.2 Salvelinus sp. IW2-2015 | reverse complement strand
TACCTCTCTCTCTCACTCTCACTCGCTCTCTTTACCTCTCTCTCTCACTCACACACACACGTCTCTCTCTCTCTCTCACTCGCTCTCTTTACCTCTCTCTCTCACTCACACACAAAACACCTCTCGCTCACACACGTCTCTCTCTATCTCAATTCAATGCATAGATGTTTTATTGGCATGGGAAACATATTGCCAAAGCAATCTCTCTCTCTCTTTCGTCGGAGTGCATGCTGGGAATGAGTCGAGAAGCAGGAGCGATTGTGAGAGCGTCTGAATTTTTTTACACTCTATAGGGTTTTCGGTGTTTTCAGTGTGTGTGTGTGTGTGTGTATATATACAGTATATATATATTGTTTAGTTGTTTTAAGATTATTTTTGTCTCACTGTCACTAATCACGTATAGGGGTGGTGTAAGGGCGCGAGGCGCTAGTTGCAATGGCCACTCGCGGAGTGTTGGGGTTTGAATAACTTAGTCGGCGGCAAAGAGTAAAGATTCCTGCTGCAGCAGGGCGTTCGGTGGAAGAATGTAGTTTAGCAGTGGGAGCTATCATTGGGTATGATAGCATAAAATCAGTCTCAAGGATGAATAGCACTCTAGTGATATTCTTAGATTCCATTGATAAGATGAATACGATAGTTGAGAGTGGTGTTGTATTGCGGGATACACACACGTCGGTATTTCCTTGTATGAATCTGGTGAAGAAAGTTATACTTTCTAATGTGCCACCATTTGTTAGAGATGAAGTGTTGGAGGGAGAGTTCTCTCCTCATGGTCAACTTGTATCTATGAAGTGTTGGAGGGAGAGTTCTCTCATCAGGGTCAACTTTTTTTGATCTATGAAGCTGTTTGGAGGGAGAGTTCTCTCCTCAATGGTCAACTTGTATCTATGAAGTGTTGGAGGAGAGTTCTCTCCTCATGGGTCAACTTGTATCTATGAAGTGTTGGAGGAGAGTTCTCTCATGGTCAACTTGTATCTATGAAGTGTTGGGAGGGAGAGTTCTCTCGTCAGGGTCAACTTGTATCTATGAAGTGTTGGAGGGAGAGTTCTCTCTCCAGGGTCAACTTGTATCTATGAAGTGTTGGAGGGAGAGTTCTTCTCATCAGGGTCATACTTGTATCTATGAAGTGTTGGAGGAGAGTTCTCTCGTCAGGGTCAACTTGTATCTATGAAGTGTTGGAGGAGGTTCTCTCATCAGGGTCAACTTGCTATCTATGAAGTGTTGGAGGGAGAGTTCTCTCATCAGGGTCAACTTGTATCTATGAAGTGTTGGAGGGAGAGTTCTCTCTCATGGTCAACTTTGTATTCTATGAATGTTTGGAGGGAGAGTTCTCTCCTCATGGTCAACTTGTATCTATGAAGTGTTGGAGGGAGAGTTCTCTCCTCATGGGTCACTTGTATCTATGAAGTGTTGGAGGGAGAGTTCTCTCCTCACATGGTCAACTTGTATCTATGAAGTGTTGGAGGGAGAGTTCTCTCTCAGGGTCAACTTGTACATTGAAGTGTTGGAGGGAGAGTTCTCTCCTCATGGTCAACTTTGTATCTATGAAGTGTTGGAGGGAGAGTTTCTCTCTCAGGGTCAACTTGTATCTATGAAGTGTTGGAGGGAGAGTTCTCTCCTCATGGTCAACTTGTATCTATGAAGTGTTGGAGGGAGAGTTTTCCTCATGGTCAACTTGTACTATGAAGTGTTGGAGGGAGAGTTCTCTCCTCATGGTCAACTTGTATCTATGAAGTGTTGGAGGAGAGTTCTCTCTCAGGGTCAACTTGTATCTATTGAAGTGTTGGAGGGAGAGTTCTTCTCGTCAGGGTCAACTTGTATCTATATGAAGTGTTGGAGGGAGAGTTCTCTCCTCATGGTCAACTTGTATCTATGAAAGTGTTGGAGGAGAGTTCTCTCGTCAGGGTCAACTTGTATCTTATTGAAGTGTTGGAGGGAGAGTTTCTCTCGTCAGGGTCAACTTGTATCTATGAAGTGTTGGAGGAGAGTTCTCTCCTCATGGTCAACTTGTTATCTATGAAGTGTTGAGGGGAGAGTTCTCTCGTCATGGTCAACTTGTATCTATGAAGTGTTGGAGGAGAGTTCTCTCGTCAGGGTCAACTTGTATCTATGAAGTGTTGGAGGGAGAGTTCTCTCATCAGGGTCAACTTGTATCTAATGAAGTGTTTGGAGGGAAGAGTTCTCTCATCAGGGTCAACTTGTATCTATGAAGTTTTGGAGGGAGAGTTCTCTCCTCATGGTCAACTTGTATCTATGAAGTGTTGAGGGAGAGTTCTCTCATCAGGGTCAACTTGTATCATGAAGTGTTGGAGGGAGAGTTCTCTCCTCATGGTCAACTTGTATTATGAAGTGTTGGAGGGAGAGTTCTCTCATCAGGGTCAACTTGTATCTATGAAGTGTTGGAGGAGAGTTCTCTCCTCATGGTCAACTTGTATCTAATGAAGTGTTTGGAGGGAGAGTTCTCTCATCAGGGTCAACTTGTATCTATTGAAGTGTTGGAGGGAGAGTTCTCTCCTCATGGTCAACTTGTATCTATGAAGTGTTGGAGGAGAGTTCTCTCATCAGGGTCAACTGTATCTATGAAGTGTTGGAGGGAGAGTTCTCTCCTCATGGGTCAACTTGTATCTATGAAGTGTTGGAGGGAGAGTTCTCTCCTCATGGTCAACTTGTATCTATGAAGTGTTGGAGGGAGAGTTCTCTCCTCATGTCAACCTTGTATCTATGAAGTGTTGGAGGGGAGAGTTTCTCTCATTCAGGGTCAACTTGTATCTTACAATAAAAAAGGTTATTTCTGGATGCTAATCTCCTTTGCTGAAACATGTTGTGTCTCATAGGAGACAAGTGCACATGATTTTAAAGAAGGATACAACGAACTGAGCGTTCAGTTTTAAAATTGACGGATTTGATTGTGTTCTACGCTTCTACTGAATCAATGAAATGCTTTGGCTGCGGAAGAGAGGGGCATTTGATACGTTATTGTCCAGAGAACGAGCGCGCAGAGCCCGGTAGTAGCTCTGGCACTGGTCCAGCTAATGCACCACCGCGAAAGGATGAACATGCTAAGAGTTCAGGAGAAGGGAGAAGGTGGGCAGATGTGGTTGGAAAAGTAGGAAAGGAGAGCGGTGTTGCTATGGGAGCAATTGTGGTGGATCAGAGTAAAGAGGGAGGGGAAACAGCCGGTGAGACTGGGACTGGGGTTGCTGAGCCGGTGCTGGAAAATTAAATTGGAGTTCAAGAGGAGATTGAAACAATGGGAAATGAAGCAGCTGTTTTCAAAGTACCAAGCATTAAGAGGAAGAATGTAAGGGGTGATGAAGGTTCTAATTCTAACAGGAAGTAGAGATTGATAAATCAGTTGAGGATAAACAGGAAGTAGATATGGTGGAGTTTTCCTCTGGGGAGGATAGAGTGAGTCATCTGATGCATCACAACAAAATAGCGAGAGAAATGGGGTGGAAGGGAGGTATGGGATTGAGAAGGTACATACATTTCTGATATTGACAAAAGGGAAGAAATATATGTATGATTATAATGGAACTCATTTTTTTCTGAAGGTGATTTGTTTGTTGAATCAGCAAAGTTTCTGATGTCAAAAATAACGGGGGGAGGTTTGACAAGCCCTGAAATCGTTAGACTCAAGAAAGTTGTCACGAGAGTGACAAGTTATTTAAATTCTGTGTTTTCTGTCTATTCCTTTGTAAAAAACAATTCAGCCATGAGCAGTATTAAGATTTCTTCTTTAAACGTAAATGGGGCGAGAGACATTAAACGAAGAGCTGTGGTATATGAGTTAATGAAGGGAAAGGGAAGTGACATAAGTTTTCTACAAGAGACGCATAGTAATATTGAAAATGAAGTTATGTTGCAACAGGATTGGGGGGGGGGGGCAGTGGTGTTCAAAAAGCTCAAAAAGTGGGGGTGTGGCTATCCTGTTCTCGAAAGGGTTTTTGCCTTTGCCATATGAGGTTGAAGAGGTAGTTGAGGGGAGGTTATTAAAAGTTAGAGTGAGGTATGAAAACCTCACTATGTGTTTAATAAATGTACATGCCCCAGTGGTGGCAGTTGAGAGGGTATGTTTTAGAGACATCAAATACCATTGAGAAATGTAACACTGAGGATGATTTATTTCTTGCTGGGGATTTTAACTGCACAGTCAGTGACTTAGATAGAAACCACAAAGAACCTCATATAGCCTCAAGGACATTTTTAAAACGCCTTATTGTAACACATGGACTGTGTGATATTTGGCGGAGCCAACATGGAGGCACGAGACAGTACACATGGGCGGGCTCATGTGAGAGAACACCATCGTTCTGGTCTGTAAATCAAGTGTAATAACCTCAGTGGGATTTTCTGATCATAACAGAGGTGGTGTTCATTAACGCTGTAAAACCAAAAAGCGCATACTGGCATTTGAATATAACTTTATTGAGTGATGCTCACTTCAGGAACTGTTTTAGTTTTTTTCTGGGAGAGGTGGAGGTCTGAAGAGGACAGTTTTGTATCCCTTCAACAGTGGTGGGATTTATGGAAAATCCAGATTCAACAATTCTGTAATCAATACACAATGAACGTCACAAGAGGCATCGCTAGATCAATGAACGCCCTAGAGTCTGAAATAGTGAAACTCCTGATGTTGGTTGAGACCACAGGAGATCAAGCCAGCAGCATATCACTCCCACTGCTGGCTTACCTCTGAAGCTAAGCAGGTTTGGTCCTGGTTGGTCCCTGGATGGGAGACCAGATGCTGCTGGAAGTGGTGTTTGAGTGCCAGTAGAAGGTACTCTTTCCTCAAGTCTAAAAAAAATATATACAGTGGGGAGAACAAGTATTTGATACACTGCCGATTTTGCAGGTTTTCCTACTTACAAAGCATGTAGAGGTCTGTAATTTTTATCATAGGTACACTTCAACGTATGAGAGACGGAATCCTAAAAAAAAATCCAGAAAATTACATTTGTATGATTTTAAAGTAATTTAATTTTGCATTTTAAATTCGCATGACATAAGTATTTGATCATCAGAAAAGCAGAACTTTAATATTTTGGTTACAGATAAACCTTGTGTTTGCAATTACAGAGATCATACGTTTCCCTGTAGTTCTTGACTGGTTTATGCACACACTGCAGCAGGGATTTTGCGCCCCTCCTCCTTTACAGATTTCTCCAGATTCCTTCAGGTTTCGGGGCTATGCTGAGGCAATACGGACTTTCAGCTCCCTCCAAAGATTGTTCTATTGGGTTCAGGTTTGGAGACTGGCTAGGCCTCTCCAGGACCTGAGATGCTTCTTTACGGAGCCACTCCTTAGTTGCCATGGCTGCTGTGCTCGTGTCGTTTGTCATGCTGAAGACCACCACGACCCATCTTACAATGCTCTTACTGAGGAAGGAGGTTGTTGGCCAAGCATCTCGCGATACATGGTCCCCATCCATCCTCCCCCTCAATACGGTGCAGTCGTCTGTCCCCTTTGCAGAAAAAGCATCCCCAAAGAATGTGTTTCCACCTCCATGCTTCACGGTGGGATGGTGTTCTTGGGGTTGTACTCAACTTCTTCTTCCTCCAAACACGGCGGTGGAGTTAGACCAAAAAGCTCATTTTTTCTCATCAGACCACATGACCTTCTCCCATTCCTCCTCTGGATCATCCAGATGGTCATTGGCAAACTTCAGACAGGCCTGGACATGCACTGGCTTAAGCAGGGGGACCTTGCGTCGCTGCAGGATTTTAATCCATGACGGCGTAGTGTGTTATAATGGTTTTCTTTGAGACTGTGGTCCCAGCTCTCTTCAGGTCATTGACCAGGTCCTGCCGTGTAGTTCTGGGCTGATCCCTCTTCTTCCTCATGATCATTGATGCCCCACGAGGTGAAATCTTGCATGGAGCCCCAGACTGAGGGTGATTACCGTCATCTTGAACTTCTTCCATTTTCTAATAATTGCGCCAACAGTTGTTTCCTTCTCACCAAGCTGCTTGCCTATTGTCCTGTAGCCCATTCCAGCCTTGTGCAGGTCTACAATTTTATCCCTGATGTCCTTACACAGCTCTCTGGTCTTGGCCATTGTGGAGGTTGGAATCTGTTTGATTGAGTGTGTGGACAGGTGTCTTTTATACAGGTAACAAGTTCAAACAGGTGCAGTTAATACAGGTAATAGTGGAGAACAGGAGGGCTCTTAAAGAAAAACTAACAGGTCTGTGAGAGCCGGATTTCTTACTGGTTGGTAGGTGATCAAATACTTATGTCATGCAATAAAATGCAAATAAATTATTTAAAAATCATACAATGTGATTTTCTGGATTTTTGTTTTAGATTCCGTCTCTCACAGTTGAAGTGTACCTATGATAAAAATTACAGACCTCTACATGCTTTGTAAGTAGGAAAACCTGCAAAATCGGCAGTGTATCAAATACTTGTTCTCCCCACTGTATATATGCCCCAGGGCAGCGATTGGGGACGTTGCCTTGTTGCCTAGTGTTCTGTCTTTCTGATGGGATGTTAAGTAAGTGTACTGAAGATCCAATGGTACTTATTGTAAGAGTAGGGTTTTAACCCTGGTGTTCTGGCTGAATTCCCAATCTGGCCCTCAAACCCTCACAGTCACCTAATCATCCCCAGCTTTCAATTGGCTCATTCATCCCTCCTCCTGTAACTATTCTCCATGTTGTTGCTGTACGTGAGAATGTGTTCTCAGTCAACTTACCTGGTAAAATATATATATAATAAAATTGAGGCCATACTCAGGCCCTCAATACAAAAAAAACTGTATTGGCAGACCTGCTGGGTATGAGGGGGCATTGGTGAGAAGTAAATTTCAGGGAATGAAATGGATGCCTCATCAAAGTTTTTCTTCGGTTTAGAGATAAAGAATGGAAAAATAAGAATTATTCACTGCCTCAAATCAGCTTCTGGACAAGAGCTCACTAGCCCTTGTGAAATTAGAAAGAGGACAGTAGAATTCTATGCTGAGCTCTACAAGAGGTTTTAAAGAGGATAAAACAGTGACACACCAGTTCCTTGATGGGCTCCCACAGGTGGCTCCTGAAGCTCAGCTTGAGCTAGAACAACCATTGTCTTTGCAGGAGCTATATGCTGCATTAAAAGGCATGGAAAATGGAAGGGCACCAGGCACTGATGGGCTTTCGTTGACTTTTAAAAGTATTTTTGGGCCATGATGGGAGAGGTTTGGCTAGCAGTAGTTAACAATTGTTTGACCGAAGGGTTACTACTGATAAGCTGCAGGAGGGCTGTCCTCACCCTACTGCCAAAAAGGGTGACCCTAGGGAGGTGAAGAACTGGAGGCTGGTGGCTTTATTGGCCACTGATTATAAGATTCTGTCCAAGGCTTTGTCCAAGAGGCTGAGGGATGTGATGGGGCAGTCCTACTGTGTTCCTGGCAGGCAGATAAGAGATAACATTTCCCTGATTCTGGATGTTGTGGACGTCTCCAGGGATGTTGGGTTGGATGCTGGTCTCATTTCAGTTGATCAGGAAAAGGCATTTGACCGAGTTGAACATCAATACTCATGGCGCACTTTTAATGCGTTTGGTTTCAGCTCTGGTTTGATTGCCATGATCAGGGTGATATATGGTGACATTGAAAGTGTACTGAAAGTTAACGGTGGCTTGAGTGCTCCTTTTAAGGGAGAGGTTATTTTCCTGGCACCACTCCGCCAGGGCCCTGAACTCCTCCCTGTAGGGTGTCTCGTCGTTGTTGGTAACCAAGCCTACGACTGTTGTGTTGTCTGCAAACTTGATGATGGAGTTGGAGGTGTGCCTGGCCACGCAGACATAGATAAACAGGAAGTGCAGGAGGGGTCTGGACCCCGAGCTTAATAATGAGCTTGGAGGGTAATATGGTGTTGAAGGCTGAGCTGTAGTCAATGAACAGCATTCTTACATAGGTTTTCCTCTTGTCCTGATTGGATAGGGCAGTGTGTAGTGCGATTGCATCATCAATGGATCTTTTGGCGCGGTATGTGAATTGCAGTGGGTCTAGGGTGTTGGGTAAGGTGGAGGTGAAATGATCCTTAACTAGCCTCTCAAAGAACTTCATGATGACAGAAGTGAGTGCTACAGGGCAATAGTCATTTAGCTCAGTTACCTTAACTTTCTTGGGTACAGAAACAATGGTGGACATCTTGAAGCAAGTGGGGACAGCAGACTGGGATAGGGAGAGATTGAATATGTTCATAAACACTCCAGCCAGCTGGTCTGCGCATGCTCTGAGGACGCGGCTAGAGGTGGGCCGGCAGCTTTGCGAGGGTTAAGATGCCTAACTGTCTTACGTCGGCCATGGAGAACGAGTGTGTGTGTATGACTGTGTGCTTCTGACCTTGGTGTTTAGTGGGGATTATGTTGGCTTGTTAGGAGCAAAATGGAAGCCAGTAGAAGTATTGATCAGTTTGGGGCTGGTTTCTAATAGGGGCTATGGATGGGCCGAATGAACTGAACACAAGCACACACCCGGAGAAACACACATGCGCACACGTGCACTCACGCACTCAAGTACACACAGACACGCACGCACCCACTGTCTAGAAAAGCTGTCTGATAGTGACTTTGAACCCTGAGCCGTACTCTATTGGAGAATACTGTGTAGGTAAACCTATTAGCGATCAATGTCTATGTTGAATCAGTTAGTAAATGAAGCCCTAAATTTACATTATGGGTGATTCCATGCAAGGACTGCCCAATTTTTTTTCTTATCTCAGATTGTTCTCACATAGAAAGTTAATTGGGAGGAAGTGGCCATTTTAGGCCCTTTTTAGTAGCCAGGTCACACCAGGTCAACTTCAGTATTCAACGTCTGTCCAGGTCCTCAGGTCGTCGGTTGTTGCTTTCAATGCCCCGTCCACTAGAGCACTTATTACCATCTAGCAGGCTCACGACTTGCCAGGCCGCTGTGGCTCCCAAGATCGCAGGATCAATCGTACTGCTAGGCACTCAATTACATGTTTTCTGTTTTAAACCTATCCCAATCCTTTACCCTTACCTCAGCCATTCATAACCCTATCCCAAAATAATGCATAGTCACTTTACCTCTACCTACATGTACAAATTACCTCAACTAACCTGGTACCCCCTGTATATAGCCTCATTATTGTTATTTTATTGTGTTACTTTTTATAAAAAAAATTACTTTCGTTTATTTTTACATATTTTCATAACTCTATTTCTTGAATTGCATTGTTGGTTAAGGGGTTGTAAGTAAGAATTTCACAGTAAGGTTGTATTCGGGGCATGTGACAAATACGATATGATTTGATATTCTACAGCAAACACATATTTGGCATTTTTATGGGTTCAAGCAGCGAAGCTGGGTAAAACCCTATTGTGTTTGTTGGCGTTCATTATTCTGGTTCTCCGTGGTTTCAGTGAAAAATGTTAATTCCTGTGAGATGTAAGGTCTAGGACGGTGCAACTTGGCATGATGGTAAAGGCCCATGGGCCACACCCTCTCATGCAATGCCCAAACTGTTACAGACCTATATCCATCCTGCCCTGCCTTTCTAAAGTCTTCGAAAGCCAAGTGAACAAACAGATCACCGAACATTTTGAATCCCACCATACCTTCTCCGCTATGCAATCTGGTTTCCGAGCTGGTCATGGGCGCACCTCAGCCACGCTCAAGGTCCTAAATGATATCATAACCACCATCGATAAAAGACAGTACTGTGCAGCCGTCTTCATCGACCTGGCCAAGACTTTCGACTCTGTCAATCACCGTATTCTTATCGGCAGACTCAACAGCCTTGGTTTCTCTAATGACTGCCTCGCCTGGTTCACTAACTACTATTCAGATAGAGTTCAGTGTGCCAAATCGGAGGGCCTGTTGTCTGGACCTCTGGCAGTCTCTATGGGGGTGCCACAGGGTTCAATTCTCGGGCCGACTCTTTTCTCTGTATATATCAATGATGTTGCTCTTGCTGTGGGTGATTCTTTGATCCACCTCTACACAGACGACACCATTCTGTATACATCTGGCCTGTAACGGTCGTCGTAATCCTCTTCCTCGGACGAGGAGGAGAGGCGAGAAGGATCAGACCATGATTATTTATTAACAAAATAAACGGAACACTAACGAAACAAAATGACAAAAGAGAAACGAACCGACAAACAGTCCCGTGTGGCACGAATACAGACACGAGATACAACCACCCACAAACACACACGTGAACCCCGGCTGCCTAAGTATGATTCTCAATCAGGGACAACGATTTACAGCTGCCTCTGATTGAGAATCATACCCGGCCGAACACAAACAACCCGACATAGAAAAATAACACATGGACAACCCACCCCAACTCACGCCCTGACCAACTAAATAAATACAAGAAAAAGGAAAAACAGGTCAGGAACGTGACATGGCCCTTCTTTGGACACTGTGTTAACAAACCTCCAAACAAGCTTCAACGCCATACAACACTCCTTCCGTGGCCTCCAACTGCTCTTAAATTCTAGTAAAACTAAATGCATGCTCTTCATCCGATTGCTGCCCGCATCCACTACATGGAACTTAATATATAGACCAAGGTCTCTCAACGCAATATTTTCCAGTTTAGCACCTCAAACAACATGGGTCCTACCGAACAATAAACATTCACGTGGGCGTGGTCTGGCACATAAATGCATATAAACCACAAACAGATATTGGTATTGTAACAAAACTTGATACACATGTTCCAAACACTGTCATGACTCAATAAATGCAAGCATATTAAGATTGACCACAAGGTGACACTGTAACGGGCACACGTTTATATCTCTTGATCTGTTTGACTCTGAGATTTGAAAATTGGCACACATGCTCTGGGATGTGAGTCTAGCCAACCTGTAGAGTATGGTTCAGTTTGGCCGCATGGTGGTACTGTTTGACAAAGAGAAAAAAATTCATACAAGGTTATTGGCTTGTAGCGGCCATGTTGTTTGAGCTAGACTCTTGGGAAATATTGTGTTTAATATACGTTTCAAGTAGCCAACATAATAAAACATGGTTCAAATTACATCAAAAGCATATTGCATGGTTTGATTTTGAGTTCTGACATTTGGAAAGCATGGTAAACAGTACAGAAGTACTGTAGCTCTTCCTAGGTCTACGTGTCCAATTTGTGCTGATGGTGGCGCTGTGGGGCCATAGTTTAAACCCCGCAATGGCTGCTTGCAGCTATACTTTAATCTGTCTTAATTTTTTTTCTAGCAATGAATTTGCTACTGCTGCTGAACGTTTGAAGAGGATTTACTTCCAATGCTCATGCTACATTGTTTCACCTCCCTCAGTTGTATGATTGTAAGCCGCTCTGGATAAGAGTGTCTGTTGAATGATTGAAATATAAATATAAAATGTAGATATACACTGAGTATACAAAACATTAAGAACACCTACTCTTTCCATAACATAGACTGACCAGGTGAAAGCTATGATCCCTTGTTGATGTCACTTGTTAAATCCACTTCAATCAGTGTACATGAAGGGGAGGTGACAGGTTAAATACGGATTTTTGAGGCTTGAGAAAATCAAGACATGGATTGTGTATGTGTGCCATTCAGAGGGTGAATGGGCAAGACAAAATATTGAAGTGCCTTTGAATGGGGTATGGTAGTAGGTGCCAGGCAGATCGGTTTGTCAAGAACTGCAACGCTGCTGGGTTTCTCACGCTCAACAGTTTCCCGTGTGTATCAAGACTGGTCCACCACGTAAAAAACATCCAGCCAACTTGACACAACTGTGGGAAGCATTGGAGTCAACATGGACCAGCATCCCTGTGGAATGATTTCGACACCTTGTAGAGTCCATGCCCTGACGAATTGAGGCTGTTCAAAGCAGGGGGGGGGGGGGGGGGGGGGGGGGGGGGGGGGGGGGGGGGGGGTTCCTAATGTTTGGTATACTCAGTGTATACACTTGACAAGTACACCAACAAAGTCTGCATCCCTAGCAGGGGTTGGAACCTGAATTATTTTACAATCATTAAGTTATGAACATCATGTTTTCATTCCGTTCCATCGTTCCAACCAGAAAAATAAGTTCTGAACCGGCTCCAACCCCCCAAAAAGTTACGTTTGATATTGTTTGTTTCTGTTCCTTTTTAAACCTCTGAAATATACATTTGTTTTATATTTAGCTTGACATCAAATTACTTCACCAATCAATGTGGATAGAGAAGCTTGCTGTGGAGTGGGTAAGTGATTTAATCTGTATAGGAAAGTTGTTAAGGGCAAATTGTATTTTGCAGTAACAGCATGGTTTAATCATAATGAAAGACAAACACATACACTGTGAAGTTTAAGGCGTGAGATGCAACAGACATTTTTAGGGCGAGGAAAGAGTGAGAGAGGATGGAGGAAGCTTGCCTTGAAGAGCTGGACATCTTGTTATGACAAGCATTATCTGAATTAGACACATCGAATTATACCAATTATATGCTTCTATGGAGGAAATTTGAATGTCTTTGAAGTTCTGAGTTGATTTAATGTTGGACCAGAGCAAACGTTAGCTAGCTAGCTAACAAGCTTGAGTGTGCACTAGAATTAAAAACACGTCTTACCTTTTTGTAGTTAATAAACGTGATAACTATAGTATCCTTAATTAGCATTGGAAAAGTAATTTCATTCTTCTCTAATTAAACATCTCTACCTAATTTCTGAATTATGCTTGTAACGTTGTCAGTAGATTACAGTAACCTATACTTCAGAGGGGAGGGGCAGGTAGCCTACACACACATGCACACCCACTGGCAAAGATTTCCAGCTGGCAGGCAGAAGCTGGAATACGTTTTTGAGTGACAGAGTGAGGGCTTTGGATAGGCGCTTTGTTGCGTTTTTTTGTGGGACTGGAAAAAAATGCCTGTAATGTAAAATCACTTTATTAATCGGTTCCCATGCTTTTAAAATAACGGTTCTGTTCCCGGAACATAATAGATCACTTCCATTTTCGGTTCAGGTTCTGTTCCTCAAATTATTTTGTAATTTTCCAGTTTTCTATTCTGTTCCCTGAACCGATTCCAACCCTTGGTCGCTAATGGCACCCTATTTCCTACATAAGCCTATGAGCCCTGTTCAAAAGTAGTGCACTACTGTATATAGGGAATATGGTGCCATTTGGGACTCAACCATAGTCTCATGAGACTGAGTTGAACATACAGCTGTTTCAAGTGTTGAGAGGGTCTGTCCACTATGTGGTCCAATATGGCCCCAGCCCAGCTCTGGTCTGGCACAAGGTTACCCTATGGCTACTATCCAGGCCCAGGTTTTTCGATAGCGAATGAACTTATGCTTACAGGTGTTTTAACGATCCATCTTTCCTTTGTGTCTATGTCACAGTAAGTTGGTGGTACCTTAATTGTGGAGGACGGGCTCGTGGTAGTGGCTGTAGCAGAATAGGTGGAATGGTATCAAATGCATCAAACACATGATTTCCATTAGGTTTGTGCAGTATACCGTATACAGTGCATTCGGAAAGTATTCAGACCCCTTTACTTTTTTTCCACATTTTGTTACGTTACAGCCTTATTCTAATAGGATTTTTTTTTAAATCTCATCAATCTACACACAAAACCCCATAATGATAAAGCGAAAACAGGTTTTAAGAAACTTTTGCAAATGTATTAAAAATGTAATTATTTACATAGGTTTTCAGACTCTTTGCTAAGAGACCTGAAATTGAGCTCAGGTATATCCTGTTTCCATTGATCATCCTTGAGATGTTTCTGCAACTTGATTGGAGGCCACCTGTGGTAAATTCAATTGATTTTACATGATTTAGAAAGGCACACACCTGTCTATGTAAGGTCCCACAATTGACAGTGCATGTCAGAACAAAAACCAAGCCATGAGGTCGAAGGAATTGACCGTAGAGCTCCGAGACAGTCTTGTGTCGAGGCACAGATCTGGGGAAGGGTACCAAAAACTTTCTGCAGCCTTGAAGGTCCCCAAGAACACAGAGGCCTCCATCATTCTTAAATGGAAGAAGTTTGGAATCACCAAGACTCTTCCTGAAGCTGGCCGCCCGGCCAAACTGAGCAATCGGGGGAGAAGGGCCTTGGTCAGGGAGGTGACCAAGAAACAGATGGTCACTCTGATAGAGCTCCAGAGTTCCTCTGTGGAGATGGAAGAACCTTCCAGAAGGACAACAATCTCTGAAGCACTCCACCAATCAGGCTTTTATGGTAGAGTGTCCAGACAGAAACCACTCCTCAGTAAAAGGAACATGACAGCCCACTTGGAGTTTGCCAAAAGGCACATTAAGGACTCAGACTATGAGAAACAAGATACTCTAGTTTGATGAAACCAAGATCAAACTCTTTGGCCTGAAAGCCAAGAGTCACGTCTGGAGGAAACTTGGCACCATCCCTACGATGAAGCCTGATGGTGGCAGCATCGTGCTGTGGGGATGTTTTTCAGTGGCAGGGACTGGGAGACTAGTCAGGATCGAGGGAACGATGAATGGAGTACAGAGAGATCCTTGATGAAAACCTGCTCCAGAGCGCTCAGGACCTCAGACTGGGGCGAAGGTTCACCTTCCAACAGGACTATGACCATAAGGACACAGCCAAGATAATGCAGGGGTGGCTTGGGGACAAGACTCTGAATGTCCTTGAGTGGCCCAGCCAGAGCCCAGACTTGAACCTGATCAACACATCTCTGGAGAAACCTGAAAATAGCTGTGCAGTGATGCTCCCCATCCAACCTGACTGAGCTTGAGAGGATCTGCAGAGAACCATTTGCATTTTTAGCGACGCCCTTGTGTGCTATGCTGGTAAAACTGTAAATGGCAGAACTGTATGGATACTGCCCAAGCCTAGTTTCCATGTGTGTGTGTGGTGTGAGAGAGAGAGAGAGAAAGCAAGAGGGTGAAAGACAGAAGGAATGCGAGAGAAAGTGAGAGAGAAAGCGAAAGAGAGCAAAAGTGAAAGAGAGAGAGAGGTCATAGTTGAAAGGCTGCCTTTGCTGTTGGGCATGGAGAGTGAACAATGCTGTATCCCCTTGGGTATCGGGGATTAAAGCTTTCTTCAGCCGATAGACTGTATGGCACGCTATCATTTGGATGTTGTTGCAACATTTGCAGGCATATGTGAATGGCAAGGACAAACCTTAAACCATCCAGAGAACAGTGTACAACAGCATATTGTACCCTACAGCACTCTGTTATTCTGGCATATAGGTAGACAAATGGGTTAGTTCCAGTAAAGCTGCTGGCTGTGTCGTTTAGGACCTTGGTCTGATGTATGTGGTCAACTGCATGGATTGTGTTTCGTATACAAATACACACACACACACACACACGCACACACACACACACACCACACACACACACACACACACACACACACACACACACACACACACACACCACACACACACACACACACACACACACACACCACACACACACACACACACACACACACACACACACACACACACACACACACACCACACTTCGTTCAGGGATATATGAGAGCTGTTGTTTTATCACATAGAAAACCATGGTGTGTGTCCAGGAAGAGGTCACTTATCGTCATTACATAAATCCACACACGCACACTAAAAGGCATTGTGACATAAATCCACAGGCAGTGGCAGTGGCTTTATTGCAGCCTTATTGATTCAGGAGTAGTTGGTTTGGGGTCAACAGTCAATCAGTGTGTGTGTGTGTGTGTGTGTGTGTGGTGTGTGTGTGTGTGTGTGTGTGTGTGTGTGTGTGTGTGTGTGTGTGTGTGTGTGTGTGTGTGTGTGTGTGTGTGTGTGTGTGGTGGGGGACGGGGTGCAAGCTTGTTTGTCTGGTGTGTGTATGAGTTTGTGTGAGTGTATGGGGCGCCAGGTAGCCTAGTGGTTAAGCGCATTGGGCCAGTAACTGAAAGGTTGCTTGTCCGAATCCCTGAGCTGACTAGGTGAAAAATGTGTCAATGTGCCTTTAAGCAAGGCACTTACATTAACATTTGAGTAATTTAGCAGACACTCTTATCCAGAGACTTACAGTAGTGGGACAACCACATATCACAGTCAGAGTAGGTACATTTTGTCCTTAATAAAATAGCTATCAGCAACGTAAGCGTTAGTGGGAAAACCTGTCAGTTGCTCTGGATAAGAGTGTCTGCTAAATGACTAAATGAGCGTGAACGCGCGGGTTACCTGTGGTGGTAGGGCTGTTGGTAGCAGTAGGTAAGCTGGGTGTTTCTCCAGTACCAGTCGTACTCTTTGGCATGTGTCTTGCCCTGGTAGTGAGACTGGCCACAATGGCCGACGTGAAGAACATATTACATAAAGTACAGCACTTATTGCTGTCCACCTCTGTCTCTGCACTGTCCTGAAGGGAGGAGAGGAGAGATGAAGGGGTGATGGGAGAGGAGAGGAGAGGGAGGAGAGGAGAGGAGAGGAGGGAGAGGAGAGGAGAGGAGAGGAGAGGAGAGGAGAGGAGAGGAGAGGAGAGGAGAGGAGAGGAGAGGAGAGGAGAGGAGAGGAGAGGAGAAAAAAGAGAGAAAAACATGTTAAAGTATACCACTTATTGCTGTTCATCTCTGTCTCTGCACTGTCCTGAAGGAGGAGAGGAGAGAGGGATAGAAAGGAGTAGGGAGAGGAGAGAGTATGAGGTGAGGAATGGTGAGGGCAGGAGGGAGGAGGGAGAGGAGAGAGGGATGAAGGGGGTGATAGTGACGAGAGGATAGGAGAGAAGAGGGGTGATGGAGAGGAGAGATGAATGGGGAGATAGAGAAGAGAGGCATGAAAAGAAGAATAGCACAAGGGAAGGAAGAGAGAGAGCAGAATAATATACTGTAGGAGGGGTAGAAGGTGAAAACATAAATACATAAAAAAAACTAGCCAAACAAGAAGACACCATGAAAGTCAAGACTGCTGCATCTCTGGCTGGCTCTCAGTGCTCTGATCCCCCACACAGGACATATCAAATATTGAATCTGTTCCAGTGAGACGAGGTCTCAGTTAACACCACTGTTGATTATTAATGAGCTAGAGTTTGGACACAACTGAAGATGAAAACACACAAAACCAGATTCCTCCCTGTCCATCTCTCCTTCTGTCTGCCTTTTCACACCAGATCTTCTCACCCGTTCATTGTCTTTTCATCACTCTATTGACTCTTTCTGCCCTTTTCTTCTCTCCTTCCTGTCTATCAGCCCTTCATCTCTCTCTCCTTCCTGTCTATCAGCCTTCATCTCTCTCTCCTTCCTGTCTATCAGCCCTTCATCTCTTACTCCTTCCTGTCTATCAGACCCTTCATCTCTCTCCTTCCTGTCTACAGCCCCTTCATCTCTTTCTCCTTCATGTCTATCAGCCCTTCATCTCTTTCTCCTTCCTGTCTATCAGCCCTTCATCTCTTTCTCCTTCCTGTCTATCAGCCCCTTCATCTCTTTCCTTCCTGTCTATCAGCCTTCATCTCTCTCTCCTTCCTGTCTATCAGCCCTTCATCTCTTCTCCTTCCTGTCTATCATCCCTTCATCTCTCCTTCCTGTCTATCAGCCCATCTCTCCTTCCTGTCTATCAGCCCTTCATCTCTCTCTCCTTCCTGTCTATCACCCTTCATCTCTCTCCTCCTCTGTCTATCAGCCCTTCATCTCTCTCTCCTTCCTGCATCATCCCTTCATCATCTCCTTCATCTCCTCTCCTTCCTGTCTATCAGCCCCTTCATCTCTTTCTCCTTCCTGTCTATCAACAAATTCATCTCTCTCTCCTTCCTGTCTATCATCCCTTCATCTTCCTTCCTGTCTATCACCCCTTCATCTTCCTTCCTGTCTATCACCCCTTCATCTCTCCTTCCTGTCTTCATCCCTTCATCTCTCCTTCCTGTCTATCATCCCTTCATCTCTCCTTCCTGTCTATCATCCCTTCATCTCTCCTTCCTGTCTATCATACCCTTCATCTTCTCCTTCCTGTCTATCAGCCCTTCATCTCTCTTCTTCCTTCCTGTCTATCAGCCCTTCATCTCTTTCTCCTTCCTGTCTATCAGCCCCTTCATCTCTCTCTCCTTCCTGTCTATCAGCCCCTCATCTCTTTCTCCTTCATGTCTATCAGCCCTTCATCTCTCTCTCCTTCCTGTCTATCAGCCCTTCTCTCTCCTTCCTGTCTATCATCCCTTCATCTCTCCTTCCTGTCTATCAGCCCTTCATCTCTCTCTTCCTTCCTGTCTATCAGCCCTTCATCTCTTTCCCTTCCTGTCTATCAGCCCTTCATCTCCTCTCCTTCCTGTCTATCAGCCCTTCATCTCTCTCTCCTTCCTGTCTATTCAGCCTTCATCTTACTCCTTCCTGTCTATCAGCCCTTCATCTCTCTCTCCTCCTGTCTATCAGCCCCTTCATCTCTTTCTCCTTCCATGTCTATCAGCCCTTCATCTCTTTCTCTTCCTGTCTATCAGCCCTTCATCTCTTTCTCCCTCCTGTCTATCAGCCCCTTCATCTCTTTCTCCTTCCTGTCTATCAGCCCTTCATCTCTCTCTCCTTCCTGTCTATTCAGCCCTTCATCTCTCTCTCCTTCCTGTCTATCATCCCTTCATCTCTCCTTCCTGTCTATCACCATCTCTCTTCCTGTCTATCACCTCATCTCTCTCTCCTTCCTGTCTATCATCCCTTCATCTCTCTCTCCTTCCTGTCTATCAGCCCTTCATCTCTCTCTCCTTCCTGTCTATCATCCCTTCATCATCTCCTTCATCTCTCTCTCCTTCTGTCTATCAGCCCCTTCATCTCTTTCTCCTTCCTGTCTATCAACCCATTCATCTCTCTCTCCTTCCTGTCTATCATCCTTCATCTCTCCTCCTGTCTATCACCCTTCATCTCTCCTTCCTGTCTATCACCCCTTCATCTCTCCCTTCCTGTCTATCATCCTTCATCTCTCCTTCCTGTCTATCATCCTTCATCTCTCCTTCCTGTCTTCATCCTTCATCTCTCCTTCCTGTCTATCATCCTTCATTCTCTCCTTCCTGTCTATCAGCCCTTCATCTCTCTCTCCTTCCTGTCTATCAGCCCTTCATCTCTTTCTCCTTCCTGTCTATCAGCCCCTTCATCTCTCTCTCCTTCCTGTCTATCAGCCCCTTCATCTCTCTTCTCCTCCATGTCTATCAGCCCTTCATCTCTCTCTCCTTCCTGTCTATCACCCCTTCATCTCTCCTTCTGTCTATCATCCCTTCATCTCTCTCTCCTTCCTGTCTATCATCCCTTCATCTCTCTCTCCTTCCTGTCTATCATCCCTTCATCTCTCCTTCCTGTCTATCATCTCTCATCTCCTTCCTTCCTGTCTATCAGCCCTTCATCTCTTCTCCTTCCTGTCTATCAGCCCTTCATCTCTCTCTCCTTCCTGTCTATCAGCCCTTCATCTCTTCTCCTTTCCTGTCTATCAGCCCTTCATCTCTCTCTCCTTCCTGTCTATCCAGCCCTTCATCTCTCTCTCCTCCTGTCTATCAGCCCTTCACTCTCTCCTTCCTGTCTATCACCCTTCATCTCTCTCTCCTTCCTGTCTACAGCCCTTCATCTCTCTCTCCTTCCTGTCTATCATCCCTTCATCTCTCCTTCCTGTCTATCACCCATCTCTCCTTCCTGTCTATCAGCCCTTCATCTCTCTCTCTTCCTGTCTATCATCCTTCATCTCTCTCTCCTTCCTGTCTATCAGCCCTTCATCTTCTCTCCTTCCGTTCTATCATCCCTTCATCATCTCCTTCATCTCTCTCTCCTTCCTGTCTATCAGCCCTTCATCTCTTTCTCCTTCCTGTCTATCAACCCTTCATCTCTCTCTCCTTCCTGTCTATCATCCCTTCATCTCTCCTTCCTGTCTATCACCCCTTCATCTCTCCTTCCTGTCTATCACCCCTTCATCTCTCCTTCCTGTTTATCATCCTTCATCTCTCCTTCCTGTCTTATCAGTCCCTTCTATCTCTCCTTCCTGTCTATCATCCCTTCATCCTCCTTCCTGTCTATCAGCCCTTCATCTCTCTCTCCTTCCTGTCTATCATCCCTTCATCATCTCCTTCATCTCCTCTCCTTCCTGTCTATCAGCCCCTTCATCTCTTTCTCCTTCCTGTCTATCAACCCATTCATCTCCTCTCCTTCCTGTCTATCATCCCTTCATCTCTCCTTCCTGTCTATCACCCTTCATCTCTCCTTCCTGTCTATCACCCCTTCATCTCTCCTTCCTGTCTATCATCCCTTCATCTCTCCTTCCTGTCTATCATCCCTTCATCTCTCCTTCCTGTCTATCATCCCTTCATCTCTCCTTCCTGTCTATCATCCTTCATCTCTCCTTCCTGTCTATCAGCCCTTCATCTCTCTCTCCTTCCTGTCTATCAGCCCTTCATTCTTTCTCTTTCCTGTCTATCAGCCCCTTCACTCTCTTCTCCTTCCTGTCTATCAGCCCCTTCATCTCTTTCTCCTTCATGTCTATCAGCCCTTTCACTCTCTCTCTTCCTTGTCTATCAGCCCCTTCATCTCTCCTTCCTGTCTATCATCCCTCATCTCTCTCTCCTTCCTGTCTATCATCCCTTCATCTCTCTCTCCTTCCTGTCTATCATCCCTTCATCTCTCCTTCCTGTCTATCATCTCCATCATCTCTCTCTCCTTCCTGTCTATCAGCCCTTCATCTCTTACTCCTTCCTGTCTATCAGCCCTTCATCTCTCTCTCCTTCCTGTCTATCAGCCCTTCATCTCTTTCTCCTTCCTGTCTATCAGCCCTTCATCTCTCTCTCCTTCCTGTCTATCAAGCCCTTATCTTCTCTCTCCTTCCTGTCTATCAGCCCTTCATCTCTTTCTCCTTCCTGTCTATCAGGCCCTTCATCTCTCTCTCCTTCCTGTCTATCAGCCCTTTCATCTCTCTCTCCTTCCTGTCTATCAGTCCCTTCATCTCTTCCTTCCTGTCTATCAGCCCATCTCTCCTTTCCTGTCTATCAGCCCTTCATCTCTCTCTCCTTCCTGTCTATCATCCCTTCATCTCTCTCTCCTTCCTGTCTATCAGCCTTCATCCTTCTCTCTCCTTCCTGTCTATCATCCCTTCATCATCTCCTTCATTCTCTCTCTCCTTCCGTCTATCAGCCCCTTCATCTCTTTCTCCTTCCTGTCTATCAACCCATTCATCTCTCTCTCCTTCCTGCATCATCCTTCATCTCTCCTCCGTCTATCACCCCTTCATCTCTCCTTCCTGTCTATCACCCCTTCATCTCTCCTTCCTGTCTATCATCCCTCATCTCTCCTTCCTGTCTATCATCCCTTCATCTCTCCTTCCTGTCTATCATCCCTTCATCTCTCCTTCCTGTCTATCATCCCTTCATCTCTCCTCTGTCTATCAGCCCTTCATCTCTCTCTCCTTTCCTGTCTATCAGCCCTTCATCTCTTTTCTCCTTCCTGTTCTATCAGCCCCTTCATCTCTCTCTCCTTCCTGTCTATCAGCCCCTTCATCTCTTTCTCCTTCATGTCTATCAGCCCTTCATCTCTCTCTCCTTCCTGTTCTATCACCCCTTCATCTCTCTCTCCTTCCTGTCTATCATCCCTTCATCTCTCTCTCCTTCCTGTCTATCATCCCTTCATCTCTCCTTCCTGTCTATCATCTCCCTCATCTCTCTCTCCTTCCTGTCTATCATCCCTTCATCTCTCTCTCCTTCCTGTCTATCATCCCTTCATCCCTCCAAAAGAATAAAGACATTTCAAATGTCATATTATATTTTTCTCTCTCTCCTTCCTGTCTATGTATTTCCACACGTGTTCTATGTCTCATCTGTTCACACCGTTTCTCTCTTTCTTCTCTTTTTCATAGAACTTTTCACACCACTCTCTCTCTCTCACTCTCTGCTCAGTCTGTTGGCGCAGTTCTCCTCCTCCCCTTTTTCTCTCACTCCTCTCTCTCGTTCAGTCTCTCTTTCCTTTCACACCACTCCCTCTCGCCCAAGTGTCAAATTGAGTCAGAGGAGAGAAACCTTAGAGGACGATGAAGTGCAATAGTAGAAATGTGTCTCCCGCGATGGTATGGTACTGTGTGTGTGTGTGTGTGTGTGTGTGTGTGTCTGCCGCTGTGTCAGTGTGTGTTAACATCAAATACTGTAGAGGATCTGAGAGTTTGGTACACCTCTACCTTCCAGCACTCTGTTTTCTCTCTGTCCTTTCTCAGTCCATCTCTCTCTCTGATCTTCCTTTTATTTTCTCTGCTTTTTTTCTGTCTGTTTGTCTTATCTACTGGGTAAATGGGCACTCTTTCCATCTCTGTCTATGTCACTGTTTATCTCTGTTTTTTATCTTCATATATTTTGTCTACAAGGTGAAGAGGGTTTTCTCTCTCAGTCCATATCGCTCTCTGACACACACACACTCTCTCCATTTCTTTCCTATCGAAGGTGAAGTGGGTTCTCTCTGTCTCTCTTTCTCTCTCCCTCTCTCCTAGAGGGGATGAAGTGGGTTCTGTTTCTCCAATATCAGTCTCAGTGAATATCGCCTCTTTGGGATGAAATATTTATCTGTATTAGCACCTATCCACCTAACCTCCCTCACCATCCCTTCATCCCTCTTCTCATCCTCCCCAGGTGCTCTCCTGCTGTGATCGTGTTAGTTAGCCCCTCTCTGAACCAGACATATTCCTCCATCTCTCTGTCCCCTTCTCTCTCATTCTATCTCTGTCCCTTTCTCTCTCATTCTATCTCTGTCCCTTTCTCTCTCATTCTATCTCTCTGTCCCTTTCTCTCTCATTCTATCTCTCTGTCCCTTTCTCTCTCATTCTATCTCTCTGTCCCTTTCTTTCTCATTCCATCTCTCTGTTCTTTTCTCCCATTCTCCCTCCATCTCTTTTTTGCTTTCTCTCTCATTCATCCTCTGTCTTTTTCTCTCTCATTCTATCTCTCTGTTCTTTTCGCTCCCATTCTCCCTCCATCTCTCGGTCCCTTTCTCTCCCATTCTCCCTCCATCTCTTTTTTGCTTTTCTCTCTCATTCTATCTCTCTGTCTTTTTCTCTCTCATTCTATCTCTCTGTTCTTTTCTCTCCCATTCTCCCTCCATCTCTCGGTCCCTTTCTCTCTCATTCTCCATCTATTCAATTCAATTCAAGGGGCATTATTGGCATGGGAAACATATGTTTACAATGCCAAAGCAAGTGAAATGGATAAACAAAAGTGAAATATACAATAAAAAATGAACAGTAAATATTACACTCACATAAGTTCCAAAATAATAAAAACATTTCAAATGTAATATTTAGTCTATATACAGTGCTGTAGCGATATGCAAATCCCTCTCTTATTCTCCCTCTATCTTTCGGTCCCTTTCTCCCGACCCCTCCTGTCTCAGCCTCCAGTATTTATGCTGCAGTAGTTTATGTGTCGGGGGGCTAGGGTCAGTCTGTTATATCTGGAGTATTTATCCTGTCTTATCCGGTGTCCTGTGTGAATTTAAGTATGCTCTCTCTCTTTCTCTCTTTCTTTCTTTCTCTCTCTTGGAGGACCTGAGCCCTAGGACCATGCCTCAGGACTACCTGGTCTGATGACTCCTTGCTGTCCCCAGTCCACCTGGCCGTGCTGCTGCTCCAGTTTCAACTGTTCTGCCTATGGCTATGGAACCCTGACCTGTTCACCGGATGTGCTACCTGTCCCAGACCTGCTGTTTTCAACTCTCTAGAGACAGCAGGAGCGGTAGAGATACTCTGAATGATCGGCTATGAAAAGCCAACTGACATTTACTCCTGAGGTGCTGACTTGTTGCACCCTCGACAACCAGTGTGATTATTATTATCTGACCCTGCTGGTCATCTATGAACATTTGAACATCTTGGCCATGTTCTGTTATAATCTCCACCCGTCTCAGCCAGAAGAGGACTGGCCACCCCTCATAGCCTGGTTCCTCTTTAGGTTTGTTCCTAGGTTCTGGCCATTCTAGGGAGTTTTTCCTAGCCACTGTGCTTCTACACCTGCATTGCTTGCTGTTTGGGGTTTTAGGCTGGGCTTCTGTACAGTACTTTGAGATATCAGCTGTCAGCTATCTCTCGGTCCCTTTCTCCCTCATTCTCCCTCCATCTCTCGGTCCCTTTCTCCCTCATTCTCCCTCCATCGCTCTGTCCCTTTCTCTCTCATTTTCCCTCCATCGCTCTGTCCCTTTCTCTCTCATTTTCCCTCTATCACTCTGTCCTTGTACCTGTCTTAATCTTCCTCCTTTCCTGTCTCTCTGTGATCGTTTCCTTTGGTCTTCCTTCAGAGTGACAACTACGGTACCTCTGAGTATTAGTTTGTGCATAATGACTAGAATGTGTGTGTTGGTGTCCTTCAAATCCTTCACAAACAGTATCAAAACAAAACAGACGTTCTTTATTTCTGGGTTTATCACGGGAGCTCTAGTCCTCATGAGGATGGTTCGGTTCTGTGTGTGTGTGTGTGTGTGTGTGTGTGTGTGTGTGTGTGTGTGTGTGTGCAGTATGATGTCTGTAATATGTGTGTGTGTGTGTATGTGTATGTGTGTATATATAACATGTGTGTGTGTGTGTATAATA